>NW_020954594.1:4376280-4380322 GCF_900497805.2 Vombatus ursinus
TCTCTCTCTCTCTCTCTCTCTCTCTCTCTCTCTCTCTCTCTCTCTCTCTCTCCTTCAATAGCCTCTTTCTCTATTTCTCTTATTGTCAACGGATTCTCTTCTCTGCTTCCCCTACCTTTCTCTTTCCTTTTACCAGATCCAAGTCAAAAATTAGAAAATTAATGTTAAAAGTGAACTTAGGAGTTCTATATGGAAAAGTCAATGTGCACAATTTTCAGAGTATATAGAAATGATGATAAACAGAGTCCAGGGATTCTAAGCTATACTCTAACCTTTCAAATTAGGCACAATGCCCAATACCAACTCAAATGACTAAACAAACCTGCTTCCAGATCCTAACGGAGCCCATGTTGATTTTAGGAGCCCAGAAACTCATCTATCCTACCTTAGCAGATGAAACATGAAGTAGTGGGAAAAGCACTGAACCTGGAATCTGTTAAGTCCTGAGTTAGAATCCTACTTCACTATGGTAATCTATGTGCTTAATATCTGTGTGACCATGGGCAAGTCACATAACATCTCTGAGCCTCAGTTTCCTCATCTGTAAAGTGGACTTGAATGATAAAATGTATGTAAGGTACTTCACAAGTCATACAGTGATATATAAAAGTCAGTTATTATAATTATTTAACCTAAAAACCTACTCCCTCTTCTTGGTCTTCAGACTCCTGACTCTGCCCCCAATCTCTAAGTAGAAACTTTCAGCTGCTTTCATATTAGCATAATCTCTCCCACAATTTCTGGTAATAACTACATGGCTACTTATTCTCCCTCCCCCAACCTGTGGCATACACTGTATTATAAAGATGTAGTTCTACCTACTATGGTCTAACAATTAGCATCATCACCTACCTCTCAAAACATTGGAAAGTTCAATTGTTTACACTAAATGTCTCAATTTCCATTGATGTCTCCACCTTAGTAGTGAGACAGGCAGCATAGCCAAGTGGAAAGCACATTAGATTTGAATTTTGCCTCATATACTTACTAGCTGTATGACTCTAGGAAAGTCACTTAACTCCCACCCCATAGCCTTAGTTTCTTCATCTGTAAAAAAGGGATAATAACATCACCTACCTAACAGGTTTATTATATCATATGAGATAACATACATAAAGCACTTTATAAATCTTAGAGCACTATATAAATGCTAGCTATTGTTATTATAACCCGGGTTCAAATCTGGCCTCTGACACTAATAAGTTACCTTTCCAAGTCTTAGTTTCCTCATCTGCTATATGGGAATAATATTGACCATAATACCACACAAAGTTAGTTCAAGAATAAAATGAGATAAGGTGTATAAAGAGATCCTAAAACTTTAAAGCTCAATTAAAATGTCAGTCATTATTATTATTGTTGTTATTAGCATTATTATGGCTCCATATCACTGAAAAGATGCACCTTCCTCCCAGGGCTGTTATAAGGCTCAAATGAGATAATATTTCTCAAGTGTTTACCATAGTGCCTTGCTCTTAGTATTTGCTATATAAATGTTAGCTATTGTTACTACTGTTATTAATACTCTTACCATCTACTGGATACAGTTGCTCCATAGTTTTATGCTGCCATATTCCATCAGTTAATTCATTTATTCAAAAAGTGATTGAGAGCACACTATGGCCATCACACTTTGCCAGGTGGTAAGAGAGAGACTTGAGAGTGGGGGTGGGGTGAGGTGGAGAGAGATCCGCAAGAAATGTGGAAAGATATGAATTTAATTGTAAAACATATCCCTTGTCCTTCAGGGGCTGCAGTCTGGTTAGAAAACAAAACACACTCAAACCTGACTGGATCTGTGATCTCATTGCTAGGGACATTCCCTCCAGGGATGCAGATAGCAAAGCATCCTGGGAAGTTCTTTTCCATAGTCCTCCCATATGTTCACTACAGGGGGGTCCACCCAAGTGCTAGGAGGGTTTCCTCACTTTTTCCTGACATAAAAAGGACATCAGTGGGTTATCCAGGTTGTTCACCAATTATCCCTCCATTTTGCTGCATAACCAGCCCATATTTTTGAATCATAGACTTCCCTGATGACATCTTTTATTTGAGGTTCTTCATGTTTCCTATGTTGTAATAGCCTACATCTTCCCATAAACCTCTCCATTTTAATTGTTGTTCAGTCATTTCAGTTGTGTCCACTCTTTGTGACCCCATTTGGGGATTTTCTTGGCAAAGACATTGGTTTGCCATTTCCTTCTCCGGCTTATTTGACAGATGAGGAAATGGAGGCAAATAGGGTTAAGCCCAGGGTCATGCAGCTAGTAAGCATCAACACATTTTCACTTAACCAAGAAAAGCCACTGCAACTACTCAGAATACTACTGGTAATCCAAAAAAGAATAAAAAAGGCAGTGAATAAAAGCTACATGGACTATTACACTTGACTCAAAAGACAACCCCCTCAGGCCTTTTTCAAAGCACAATTTGGAACGAAAAGGCTTAATTGGCTAATTTCTCAGTCCAAGACATATTGGAAGCAAGAAATTAGAAGTGGGAGAGGGCACTCCTCTTCACTCCTCAGGCACTCCTCAGGCAGAGCTGCCTGAGTAAAACTTACCTACACAAGCCACAGCAAGTGAGAACTGTCAGAGAATTGTCAGGAGGATGCAATAAGAAGCAGTTAGAAGTCAGAAAAGTATAGCAGTATGGGGTCATTTAATGTAAGGGCAAAAAGGCCTCCCAAGTCAGTTCAACAATCAATCTGTCAATCAATAAGTATTTATTAAGTGTCCCTTATGTGCCAGGCTCTGCCTATGGGGAGGCTACAAGGATGATGAATGAAACAGTCCATGTCCTCGAGGCACTCACTGTCCCTCAGGGGTAACAACATGCACACATGCAAATGTATGCAAAATCAAAATAAATACAAGATAATTGGGGGTCTAAGAAGCACTAGCCCTGGAGAGGTCAGGAAAGGCCTCTTGGCTTGGAATTAGTTGAGTCTTAGAGCCCAATCCTATTTGAAGCTCTTCTTTATTCCATCAAAAAGTTATTGTCCAGACTCCACTTGAACTCTCTAGAGAGATTAAAAACAGAGATAGATATGGAGACAGAGATAGAGAGAGGAACAGATAAAGGAGGAACCTCCAGGCCTGCTGATTGTGATTATAAACAGTCCTAGTGATCAGCAAGCTCTTCATTACATTAAGATGAAATCTTCCTCCTGTAACTTTCACCCATGGGTCCTGTATTTTCCCTCAGGGGCCAAGAAGAATATCTAATCCCCACAGTAATTTATTGTCCAAGCTCCAGTGAGTCATCAAAACAAGGTTAAGTTCTGTTGAGTATACACACAGAAAGCTGAAGAGTATGATGAATTCTGTTTGCTCACCGAATCAGTGAGCAATAAGTATTGGCACAGTAAGTATTCTTGGGAGTCTACTATGTGTAAGGCACAGGGTCAGGTGCTATGAGGAGACAAAGGATAACAGAAAATGGTCCTTGTCCTCATCAAGCTTACCATTCAATAAGGAAGGTAAGGCACATACATAAGACACAACTATGATACAAGAGAGAATATATAAATAACAAGAAAAGAAATATAATGGTATCATAGAAAGAAGGATGGACCTGTATTAGGTGATCAAATTCTGTCTGTGATACCCGCTGTGGTAGAATAGTTAAGTCACTTAATTCTCTCTCTCTCTCTCTCTCTCTCTCTCTCTCTCTCTCTCTCTCTCTCTCTCTCTTCCTCTTCTTCTCCCTCAGTTTCCTCATCTGATAAAAGAGGATAAAAAAAGTTGTAGTACCTACCTCACAGGGTCATTATTGTGAAGCTACCATATAACTAAGATGCTTTGCAAATGTTAAAGCATTACATAAATGTCAGGCATCCTGCTTCCAGTTTCCTATGAGGGATGGCTATGGGAGAAGAAGCAGGAGAAGAGAGAAGGACCTGAGCCTAATTAGAAGGAGAAAAAAAGGAGGAGGACGAGGAGGAAGAGAAAGAGGAGAAGGAAGAGGAGAAGGAAATAGAGGAGGAAGAGAAAAAGAAGAAGAAGAAGAAGAAGAAGAAGAAGAAGAAGAAGAAGAAGAA
>NW_020954594.1:4380332-4542832 GCF_900497805.2 Vombatus ursinus
AAGAAGAAGAAGAAGAAGAAGAAGAAGAAGAAGAAGAAGAAGAAGAAGGAGGAAGAGGAAGAGAAGAAGGAGGAAGAGGAGAAGAAGGTGAAGAAGGAGAAGAAGAAGAAGAAGAAGAAGAAAATCTTGGAGGTGACTTGGTGGGGTTTAGACAGTGAAGTAAGCCATAGGTTGAAGTTGAGGTAGAGAAATTTAGCCTTATTTAGGAGAAATTGAGGAAATGTTAAAGCAGGACAATCTCCAGGCCTAGATACTAATCCAGATTCTATATAGAGGTTGAAAACAGAGTGGGATCAAGGACAATTAGGTAGGATACAAATTTTATAAGATTAGGAAGGATTAGGAGGTAAAATCTGAAAAAGGAGAATTCAAGAAGGAAGAGAAGAAGGTAATTGGCAAGACAAGGCAAGGTGAAAAAGAAAAGGCAGATGAAACAATTAAAGAGTAAAATAAATTGACAGAGTAGATAGGTAGATAGAACAAATCGGTGAAAAGGTAGGAAGTTGGTGCAAGCCTGAAACAATTAGGTATGACTATGTTGTTGTTGTAAGGACTAAAGGAAGAAAGTTATATGGGATTAACAAGTTATTAATAGGTGATAATTAGGTTTAAAAATTTAAACCAGATGCTATGGGTTGAGGTGTAAATATTCACAAATAGTTTTTTTTTAAAAATCTTGACCATTTGGGATAGTAGAAGAAATTATGCAGCAGCATTTCCAGAGTGTTTGACGTTTATACTTCTGCCACAGCTAAGTGACTTTTATCTATGTTCCAAGTGTAGAATAATCTTCCTCCTGGAGGAGAAGGTGAAAAAATTTTAAGAATATCTCCTCTCACACACCTCCAGATTGTTAAGGAGAATAAAGTGTTTTGGGTTTATTTTTTTTAAGTGAGGCTCCAAAGGGAGAAGGAGATGGGATGGTATCTGAAATGAAGGAGAAGTCTGACCCTGTCAGGATGTTGGAAAGTAGAAGATTGATACACAGAAGAGAAAAGGGTACCAAAGGACAACTGTACAGGTAAGGATTTGAAGCTCTTCATGAAGAGGAGGGAGCAGGCCGCTTTGAGAAGGAAAAAGCGGTTTGTCCTCCAAAGAATGATAGAGTAAAGCCACCAAAGCTATCAGGTGAGGCATCATCTAACAAGGGTTAGAGCAAAGAGAGAAGAGTAGTAGTTGGTGATGATTCCTTTCTCAGCAATCTGGGAGGCAACTCTATGTCAACCAGTAAACAATAAAGAGATTCATGGTTATCCTAGACACATATCCAAATCATAATATTATTGTTGTTGTTCAGTTGTGTCCGAATCTTCGTGACCCCATTTGGGGTTTTCCTGGCAAAAGGACTGGAATGTTTTGCCATTTCCTTCTCCAGATCATTTTACAGATGAGGAAACTGAAGCAAACAGGGTGAAGTGACTTGCTCAGAATCACATAACTTGAACTCAGGAAGATGATTCTTCCTGACTCCAGGCTTGGCACTCTAGCCACTGAATCACCTAGCTGCCCAAACATAACATGGAATCACCCAAGTCTTGTCAAAATGGAAAATTACTAACTTCAGATGATTCACATGAATACAAATGGTACTGCCAGAAGGAACTTAACAAGCACAGTCAATCCTCAACCTTTGTGGAGTCATGTTCCTAGAAAACTACAAAAGTTTAAAAATATAAATGTTGATAGATCGAGCCTATGGGAAATAGGGGGTTAGGTTCCTGTGATCCCCAAAAACTGTAATCTTTCACTGAAGATTTCTGAAAATACACTTTTCTGCATACAATTCTTTATAACAAAACATTAATCCTTATAATATACACTTTTCCTAACACAGTAATCACGAAATAACCCATAAAATGCAGCTCACAAAATAAAATTGGTAACATGCAAAACATTTTTACTCTAGTAATTGCCTAGAATTCTGTGACCTTTTGTGCTAACATCTCAGTTAAAAAAAATATTGATTTCAAACAATATTTACTTTTCATAACACATAAAATCTACAGTACCATAAATACTATACGGCAAATAAAATTCTCAAAACTAAAACATTTTTTAACCTGAATCTTACCTTCCATTGTGACAAATGGTGATGTGAGGGTGTTGTATGGAATACTATACTGCTACAAACCTTTCTACATTGACTGCCCTCTGAACACCAAGGGAGGAGTTGCTCAGATTTTAGTCACTGTCATCACCTCTGACCATCTGTCCTTCATGGCTAGCAGATGGCAGAGATTGTGAAAAATGCACCAGCTTAAAATAATCTATCAGTGACATCTGCTTTGTGTGCCATTTGAGATCCTAAAGGGTCTTGGAGTACAGGAGCATAGCAGAAGCAAGTTGACATTTAACCTTCAGGCTGCCTACTAGGATACCAGGCACTCCACAAACCTGCATGCCTAGCACCTCATTTTTTTCTCTACTGCTCATAGCCATCAATGTCTGTGGTTGCCAACCCAAAAGTGAAAATTAAGTTACTAACAAAATCACAAGAATGTCCAAAGTCATGAAAGTTAAATGAGAATGTTGAAGATTGACTGTATTGTAAAATCTTGGGCAATAAACTGAAGATCATAAGGGCACAGCTTGTACATTCCTCACAGTTGCTCATCAGACACAAGAGATACTGAAGAGAAAAATGAATTCCCTAAACATCTCTCCCTGGATCCTACCACCTCTTCTAGCTATCATCTGGCATCTTTTCTCCCCCTTTTGGCTAAACTCCTTGAGGAACTGGTCTATAAGCATTGCCTTCTCTTCCTCTCTTCTCATTTCTCTCTAAACCCTGGTACTCTCGCTTCTCACCTCATCATTCATTAAATTTTTCTCTGCAAAGTCACCAATGATGTCATAACAGCCAGATCTAATGACACTTTCTCAGTCTTCATCCTTTTCTTCCCTCTCTTCAACCTTTAATATCATCAATTACCTTCTTCTCCTGGAAACTCCCTCCTATAGGTTATTATAACATTGCTCCCTCCTGTTGTCTTCCTAATGGTCTGACTACTCCTTTTTAGTCTCCTTTGCTCAGTTTTCATCCAGTTCTCTCTCTCTCTCTCTCTCTCTCTCTCTCTCTCACACACACACACACACACACACATACACACACAGAGACTAATTATAGATTCTCTTCTCTTCTATCTCTACACCTCCTCACCTGATGATCTCATCAGCTTCCATAGCTTTCAGGAATCATCACTAAATAGATGATTCTCAGATGGATATTATTCAACTCCAACCTCCCTCCTGAACTTCAGTCTCCTATCACCAAATGCCTTTTGGACATTTTAAATGGGATGCCCCATACACAACACGTACAAAATAGAATTCATTATCTTTGCCTCCAAATCCTCCCCTCTTCTGAACTTCTCCACTAATGTCAAGGGCATTTTCATCCTCCCAATCACTTGAACTTGCAACAACCTTAGTATCATTCTCTGCTTCTCTCTTTCACTCACTCCACATACGCAATCTGTTGCCAAGTTTTCTGACTTCCACCTTCACAACATCTCTCAGGTATGTCCCCTTCTCTCCACTCACATAGCTACTACTCTGTTACAGGTCTTCAATACCTCACATGTGGACAAATGAAATAGCTTGGTTGGACAGCTTGTCTCAAGTCTCTCTTCATTCCTATACATCCTCCATTCAGCTGTCAAAGTGGTCTTCTTAAAAAGCAGGTCTGACCTTGTCACCACCCTACTCAGTAAATTGTAGGGGGATTAAAGGGAGGGAAGAGAAGGATGAAAATTAAGAAAAAGCCATTAGACTTGGCAATTAAGAGATTATTGTTGACATTGGAGAGAAAAGTTTTGATTGAATGGTGAGGTCAGAAGTTAGAGCACTCAGGGTTTAGGTAGGGGAGGGGCATCTGCAGCCTCCAGGTCACATGTAGTCCTTCACTGACCTAGAGGCTGCAGGTTCCCCACCTCTGGTTTAGAGTCAAGTGAAAAGAGAGGAAGAGAAGGCACTGCTTGCAGACCAATTCCTCAAGGAGTTTAGCCAAAAGGGGGAGAAAAGATACCGGATGATAGCTAGCAGTGAATTCTAGTAGTTCCCATGTTACCATGAAGATCAAATGCAAACTTCTCCTTTTAGCATTTAAGACCCTTCACATTTTGGTCCCTTCCAAGTCTTCTTGCATTCTACTTCTCACCCTGTCTTCTCTGATCCCGAAACCTTGGCATCCTTGCTGTTCTTAGCACTCCATCTCCAAAATACTTTTTCACTGGCTGTCTCCCATGCCCAGAATGTTTTCCTCACTCACCTCCACTGCCTGGTATCTCTGGCCTCCTTTAAGACTCAGCTCAAATCTCACCTTCTGCAAGAGACCTTCCCCCACCTCTGCTCCCAACTCCTCATGCCTTCCCTGAGGTTACACTACATTTACACTGTATATATCTTGTAAGGGAAATTTTTTATAGATTGTCTCACTCATTAGAGTGTTAGCTCCTTGGAGAAAGGGACTGTTCTTGCCTTTCTTCTTATCCCTAGGGGTTAGTACAGTGCTTGGCATATAATGAGCATTTAATGAACACTTACTGACTGACTAACAGGGTAAGAATGGGATTTCTTCTGGCCCATGATTTAAAAACATGACAAATTCCTTTCCAGAGGTGGAATACTGGTAAGAATGTATCTGTCAGGTGATTTGCAAGACTAATCAAAAAGCTTTAAAATAAAAAGGATGGGATACGGCAGAGTTAGATGCCATAAAGAATAGCTTCATGGAAGGAAGAATATCAATGAGATACCCAAACATTCACATGAGAAAAAAAAGTCTAAGAAAGGGGCCAATAGTAAAAATCTTTGGCCTCAAATAGATAGAAAAAATACTCAGAGTTTACATCCACAAACAAGATGAACTAGCAGTCATAAATTAAAAGGCAAATTTGACCCCACAGATAACACTGAGTATAATAGGTAGGATGAAACACTTGACCGGAATAAGGCTCTGGATGTGTGTAACATTCAAAAGGAATGGCATAGTAAATGGAGGAAGAAATGTGGAATTGCATATTGAGAAGGTATATTCATGTAAGGAAACTTAGGAACTAGAGGGGAGACGTAGGATGGAGGTCAATGGAGGAGAAAAACAGAAGTAATTTTGTCATTGGAGTATATCACATACCACCTGGACATAAAGAAATAGACAAGGAATTTGGGGATCAGATCACAGGGGTTTAATATATGGGTGATGGGAGACTTCAAGTAACCAGACATCTTCATCCTCCCCCCTTCTCTCTCACTCTCCCTCCCCACCTTCCCTCCTCCTCATCTCCTTCCATCTCTGTCTCTGTGTGTCTCCGTCTTCCTCTGTCTTTGTCTCTCTATCTTTGTCTCTGTCTTTTTATCTCTCTCTGTCTCTGTCTCCCTATATATCTTTCTATCTCTGTATATCTCTGTCTATGTCACTGTGTATGCCTCTCTCTCCTCTGTTCCTGAAAAAAAGCTTATCATTTAATAACTTCTTGACTTGACTTACCAATAATTTCATTCTTCAAGGGAAAAGGTACCAATAAGGGAAATTCTCTTCTGGATCTGATTTTCACTAATGGAGAGGAATTGGTTGCTGAGGTAGAAGTCATAGGAACCCTGGGGGAAAATGACCATTCATTCTTGACGAGAGAAAAGTCTGGTCTAGTCTGATGTGCACTCTAGATTTTGGGAGAAAAAAACAACAGATTTTGAAGGGTTCAGAAGAAATAGGTAGGATCCCATGGATTAAAATGGTACAGAGGAAGTCAGTTTAGGAGGGATGGGAGAAGCTAAAGAATGGAATTCTGAATATACTCAATTCCATTGAGGAGGAAGGAAATGGTATTTGTCTGAAGAGAATGATGTGGGTTCACATGGAACTCACCAACCAACTCAGATTTTAAAAAGAAGTCCACAGTCCTCTAAAAAATGTCAGGGACTCTAAAACTTAGAATGAGCTGAAGCTAAAGAAGGAAGTTAAGGGCAACAAAAAAGGTCTGGGTTTTTTTAAGCTATATTGGGATACAATTCAAATAACCTGACCCAGAGGAACTATATCCTTGGGAGCAGGTAGAGTAGTACAATGAATGGAGAACTGGGTGTAAGATCAAGATGACTTGTGTTCAAAAACTGACTCATAGGCTTACTATGTGATTTCTGATAAGTTGCCTAACTTCTCTTGGTCTCTTTCTCCTCATCTGTAAAATGAAGGGGTTGAACTCAATGGCTTCTGAGGTCCTTCCACAAACCACTGTCAATGATATTTGAAAAATCATGGGAGATGGGAGTGGTCTGTGTATTGGCTCCAGTGCTTATTATTTAACTGTATTCGGGTTCTCTACAAAGCCTTTCCCATGAGTGTGTTTGTCTTAGATTGTGAGCACCTGGAAGGGCAAAGACCCCATCTTTTTCACTCACTCTGTAGAGTACCATGGATCAATGGGCATTTACTTAATAAGTACTCCCTCTGATTTTGATTATGGGACTAACAGGCCACCCTGATGATAAAATTGGTTCAGGGAAAGGTCCTTTCTGACCCAAGACCTTGGCACACTCTCCTCTGGTCCTTTTATTTGTGGCCCAAGCTTACTGAATGTTTGCTAGGGGGGGTGGGGAAGGAGCACTCTGGTGGGAGGGGAAAGGAGGAACTTCATAATGAACGAATACTAGATGCAAGAAATAACGGGTAGTGGAGCAATAAGACATCTTGATTTAGTGAAGCGCTTGATAGGTCGTCTAATGAAATTTTACTTGCAAAATGAATTCAAATTGACTGGCTGGGAGCTTCCATCATTGGGACAACAAAGGGACTGAGAAATTATAAACAAGTCATGATGAGAACAGTTGGAGACACAGAGCAGGCAGGCACTTGACAGACTGGACAGTTCTGTTGGTCTAAAGAGGAGAACCAGAGAGCAGGAGGTATGGACAGAAGAAGAGAATATGGGCTGAAACTACAGCAGGAACAGTGTACATCAGACAGAGATATAACTAGAAACAAGAACTCTGTTAATATTAATATATTATATATTAGGATACTAAGATTTAGAGGGACATACCTCCTATCTCACTGTCCATTGATTCCCCTTTCCATCCCCACATTTGTCCTAGGGCCAGAATTCCTAGTTATAACTCTGGCATTAACCACAAGGGGAGAACTTTCTGACAGTGAGGATCATTCAATAGCAAATGGGATCTTCTTCCTTGATGATCTTAAGAACAAAGACAGAAAGAGATCTTTTGAATTCCATGCTACTTACAAAACATAGGCAAAGGGAGGAGAAATTAAAGTCAAGATGCTGGATGAAGAGGCTACTCCCTTAGAAGGAAGAAATTACTGAAAGTGATCATCAAGCTGGCTCTAAGAATAACAAAAATTCAGAGTAATTTAAGCCCCAGTCAGAGCAACTTCCCAGCAGGAGGCAGAGGTCAGACCAGCCTTCTGGCAAAAGACAGCAAGGACAAAGTGTCAGCTCAGGACCCCTCATTTCCAGAAAGGTGAGGTCCACTAGGAAGGTGGGGGCAGGGAGCTAAGAAGGACAGCAAGCCAGACAGAGGGGAGGGTGACTAATGAGGAGAAATCAGAGGACCAGCACAGTGGGTTGAGTTAAACTGACACCCGGGGGCGGGACGTGACTGCCATTCACAATTAGTGAATGAGTGGAAAGGCGGTGAATTACTGTAATTATGAGCCTATGGAATGCAAGGAAAAAAGGTTTCTTTCATGTAAGGTGGGGGGTGGGGAGTTAGGGAAAGAATACTGTTTTTCCCCCCTTCAGCAAAGCCTGAAGATAACTACAAAGTCAATTCCCAAGGCATTTACTATCCTGTATAATCATGAAAATAAGCAGGTGCCCCAGGACTAAGACAAATTAGGTGGGCCAAAAGGAAACCTGACAGTGAATCTTAAAGGAATCTAATAGAATTGGTTTATCCTTCCTAGTCCTTGTGTGTTTGGGTTTTCAGGGCAGCCTGTGATGTATGGGTGAAGTTGGCCATCCATGATGTTTCCTGGGTGTAGTTTAAGCTGCTAGCTTCTGTTTAGCCAGTCCCCTAGAATGAGATCTCTTTAAAGTGAAAATGAGAGAGACAGGGGGAAAGAGACAGAGACAGAGAGATACAGAGTCAGAGAGAGAAAGAGACAGAGAGAGAGAGACAGAGAGAGAGAAAGAGAGAGAGAGAGAGAGAGAGAGAGAGAGAGAGAGAGAGGGAGAGAGAGGAGAGAGAGAGAGGAAGAGATAATAGATGTTAAATAGATAGACAGGAAACAAATACTGTAGGTTACACTCATGATTTGAGGAGTAAAGTGTGACTTATCACAACTTTACTTTGCTGCTGACACGTAACCTTCTGTTAGAGTACATGTTCCTTTAGGGCAGGAATAGTTCTGATATTACTTCGTCTTTGTATGCCTGGTATCTAACATGGTACCTTTCACATGACAGGTGGTTAGTAAATGCTTATTGGATTGGACTGGATTTATATCAAATCAGATAAAATATAAAGCACTTTAGAAATCTTAGATAAATACCAGCTGCTGTTATTATTATTAATGTTACTATATTTAAGCTAATATAGTGGGATATGTCATGTTAAGAGTTCATTGGTCTCAGGCTTTTAACCCCTACTAAAGGGGACGTTTGGGGATCTCTTGATCTGGGGAGTTCTGAACTGCAATAGCACTGAAGCCAATCAGGTGTATACACTGGACTGGCACCAATATAGGTGTGGGTGGTGTGGGAGGGGAGGACCAGCTTAGATGGGAATCAGTCTCATGAGTTACTATTGCACTTTTAGCCTGGGAGACATGGAGAGACCCAGTCTCAAAAAAAAACCAAAAAAAACACCACAAATAAAATCAAGAATTCATGGGTAATGAGGTAAGAATAAGATACCTCTAGAACCTTTATAAGAAAAAAAAAATTACTCTGGATTTCCAGGAAATAACAGATATTTGAAAGGGCTTTCTTGTAAAAGAGGGATTAGCCATGTTTTGCATGCCTCCAGAGACAGCAGAACAGATTTTGCCTCAATGAAAGGAAGGACTCGCTAATATCATATCAAGCAATGGAATGGACTGTCTCCTAAGATAGTAAATTCATTCTCCCTGGAAGCGTTCAGCCAGAAGCTCTGGGATACTATAAAATTGACTCATGCATTAAGCAGGTAGTTGGACTAGATTACTTTTAACTCTGAGATTTTCTGGTTCTAAAGAGGGTCCAGATGCTAGACAAAGGCCGGCTAGAGACAAAGAAGTTAGATGAAAGATGGATAAGAGAGCCTGAGGAGCTAGGTTGAATGCAGTGCAGCTAAGCAGGGACAAGCTTCTAGAGAGAAATAAACCACTATCACTGCTTCCTTGGATACCCTAGAGGGTTACCTGTTAAAGGTCTCTGGTAGATCCTCAGGGCTTAGCTGATGGTGGCAATCACAACTGACTGCAGTGTCCTGCTTCACTCTGGGGAACAACACTCACCTGCTAGGTCAGATCCAACCCTAAATCTGTGATCCCACGATCTTCCCACAACAGAAAGGCATCTATAACCAGAGCACAAAATGGACAGTTGTTGTCTTGGGATTCATGGACACCCCCTAGCTATGCAGTTATATGGACTCTCTCGCCTGCTCAGAATTCTGAGCTGCTATTCCTAACCACACCATCCTTCTGGCCGGAGAAAGCATGGCGGAATGGAAACAACTCACGTCTAGGAGGGAGAAGATTCTGGTTTCAAAGCCAAGCTTTGCCACTAACAAGCTGTGTGACCTCAAGCAAATTGATTTACCTTTCTGGGCCTCATCCAGAGATCACTGAAAGCCAGAATTGGCTTTATCAAAAGCATAGCATGCCAGACTAACCTCATTTTCATTTTTCACAGTGTTGCAAGACTGGTAGATCAGGGGATATAGTTTACCTAGATTTTAACAAATTATCTGACAAAGTCTCTCACACTATCCTCCAAGATGAGGAGATTTTGGCTGCAGATGTTAAATAGATTCAGAATTTGTTGGCAAATCTAGACGTCCACCCTAAAAAGATAATAATTAATAGGTTAATGTCAACATGGAATGAGATTTCTAATGGAGCACCACAAAGCTTAATCCTTGGTCCTCTTGTGTTATATATATAAAATCAATCAATTAATTAATTTGTGTGTATAATATACACACACTAATTACTACATATATGTGAGTTTGAATGCCTATATGCATAGGTATGTTTGTATATATGCACATATATGTACATATACCTATAAAATCATACATATATATGCAATATATGTACATATGTAATATGTACATATAAAGATATAAATGTATGCATGTATATGATACACTTCTAAAATCTATAGATGACCCCAAAATGGAAGGAATATTTAATACATTAGATGACAAAATCACAGTATCAAAATCCAAAAATATATTGACTAGTCAAAACAATGGATTTAATCTCATAAAATGATATTCAACGGACATAAATGTAAGTCTTATATTTGGATTCCAAAAATTAACTGTACAAGTTCATAACCAGAGAGACACCAAGTATGGGTTGGATTAGCTGACCTCTGAGGTCGCTCCCTTCCAGTTCTGAGGTTCTGTGAGTCTATGAGAAGGCTAAACAAACTTGGGCTCTGTATCTGTTCTCAATCTCTGTAACTGCTCAGCTGGTTCTCTGCCCCAGCACCCTTACTGCTGTCCAAGTCTGCTGCTTTTCTCCATCACCTGAAAAGTGCTAACTATGAATTATGCAGAAACAGGAGGGTGGTAAAAAGCAGGTGCTGGTAAAAGAGCAAGGCCACACCAGCTGTTTAGAACCTGGCACCAACTTCCCTCAGGCCCTGCAGTGAGTGGCCCCAGGGAAGGGTGAAAAAACATATGCATCTATTTTTAGGGAGAAAAGGAAAGAAACCTCTGGGCATGGAGCAGAAAGTTTTCCTAGCAGGAGAAATGCAAATCAGACTTTAGAAACAAACAAAAGCCAGACTTCCACTGCTGTGTCAGGGCCATGGAAGGGTTTTCTACTTTTCCTTGGCCCTCAATGCTTCAGCATGGCCTCTGGTTTACCCCCTCCTAATAATGAGCTCTCTGTGCTAAATAAAGTCTCCGTGCCTAGTAAATAACAGAGGAGCTGCACGCTAGGCTCCAATGGTGCCAAAGACATGTGATTCCCCCATAGCTCACACAACTCTTCCTCATCTCCAAGCCCCCATCCACTTACAAAAGGAAAGTCTGATGCTACAGTGGGAATGAATTACATGGCAACATCTATACTTGCACCCAGAAATGCATGACCTAGGGTACTGTCCAGAGCCAGGGGTGGGGAACCTGCATCCTTGAGGCCACATGTTGGTCCTCCATGTCCTCAAGTGTGGCCCTTGAGTTGAATCCAAACTTCACAGAACAAATCCCCTTAATAAAAGTATTTGTTCTATAAAACTTGGACTCAATCAAAAAGCCTCACCTGAGGACCTAGAGGGCCACACGTGGCCTCAAGGATGCAGGTTCCCCACACCCGGTCCACACGATTGGCCTATTAGAGTAGGGACCAGTCAGGTGGTGGCTAACAGGGTGTTACTGGCCACCTGGAGGAAGTTCTTCCTCTATACCTTCTCTATGAATAGCTTTTGAATCCCACAACTCTTGCTCAGGCTGCAGTAGGGAAGCCTAGGTAGCTGCTTCTTCTCACTACTCCACCAGGGCCTCTCTTCACTTCACCCCCACTGCCTGCGGTCTTCCTTTGGCCAATTGGCAGGTGGAAGAGCTGAGGGACCAATGTTTCTTCGGTTCAGCCACGTCCAAGGCCATTTCAGCTGGAGAGGCAAGAACAGGAGTCAGGGCCCTTGACTAACCTTCCCTTGGTTTATTCCACTCCACTGAGTGCAGACTTCTTGAGGGGATAAGGTGGGTAAACTAGAGAGAACAAGAATCAACATGGAGGTGGAGGTAGAATTTGGAGGATTGGCCATTGTACTTGGAGTCAGGAATCTGGGTTTCAATCATATTTCAGACACTTTATAGTTATATGACTGACCCTGAGCCCATCTCTTGACCTCTCTTTGCCTCAGTTTCCTCACATGCAAAATGAAAGTTTAGAGTCAATGGCCTATAAGATCCCTTCTAGCTTTAAATGCATGATCTTTTATCTTTTACCCTAACACCCTGAATCTTTCCAAAACACACACACACACACACACACACACACACACACACACACACACATACACACACACACACACATGCCACCACCACCACCACCACAACCAGGGAGTGGTAGAATGGGAAGAATGTTAGACTTGGAATCATATGAGACTCAGGTTCTAATTCTTCCACTGACATTTATTAAGGGTGAGACCAGGAACAAGTCACTTAATCTCTCAAGGCTTAGGTTCCTCATCCATAAAAGCTGTATAACACCTTACCCCCACAAGATTATTATGAAGCTCTAATGAGATGTTATACATAAAGTGCTTCATGAACCTCAAACCATTATATAAATGTCAACTGTGTCAAACGTGTGCACATGGGCGTGCACACACAAATACACACACCTAAGAGGTACCATCTGAGACCTCATTGCTCCTCTACATCCAAGATAAGGCAGTAAATTTCAGCAAGAGAGACACCAGCTGGATATTGGAAAGAACTCCTTGACTGAACACCAAGACATCATGATATATTTTCCAGGACGGCTCTGGGATGACTGCCCCTCTCTAGCTGGGCCACTTGGCATCCAAAAGTCTATTCGATCTACAAACAATCTCACCAATTCAATGTGTTTTCCCCCACCTATTTACTTAAATAACATTTCTATAAATGCCTGCATACATAGCAGAGGACTAGATGCTCTGGGGGCTGGTGGTGAAAACTCCACGGTATACCTCTGATAGAAAGCTGCTGGTCACTGTCTGTTTCTCTTAAAATCACAGTCTGCTTGTGGTCCTCTCCCCCATCCTGGATGCTGTTTCACATCCTTCCAATGGTTTACTATAGCTGAGAAATCTCTGATAGCAGCTGGATTTCACTTTATCCCTCTTTGTGAATGCTATTCTAGTCAAACTTGACAATGAGCTATTCCCTGATCCTCTTCTGCTATCTTCCCACCTCAAAACATTTGCACAGGTCATTGTCTGTGCCTGGAACACACTCCTCCTCTCTTCCTATTAAAAGCCTTCTTTTCCTTTAAGATTTAGTTCAGGGGTCACTTTTTCCATGAAACATTCCCTGATTCCCAAGATGAAAGCACTCTCTCCCTAAAATGCTCCTATATCTCTCCTTTGACCTTCTTACACTTTATCTTGTAACCTTGTAACTTTTTTACACACATTATTCCCTACTAGTAAATTAAAACAAATTATGTTGTTTTTCACTTTTGTCTCTTCAGCACCCAGCACAGAACTTTACAGGCAATGGACACTTAGTAAATTTCATAGTTATTGAATTTGGCTTGTTCCCATCCTTTCTATTGATGTACATTTTTTTGTTTTACATCACCTTTATCTTCAAATACAACCCAAATCCTACCCTTACCCAGTAAACCGACTTTGCATCAAAGAATAAAAGAAAATCAGAGGCAAAAAACAGTCTAACAAAACTAACCAACGTATCAATTGAATCTGATGGCATATGGAATATTTCACTTTCATAGTCTCCCACCTCTGCAAAGAAGGAAAGGAGGTATATTTTCTCAACTCTCTTCCAGGGTCATCTCGGTCATTACAATCATGCAGCCTTTGGTTTCAATTTTTGCTGTTGTCCTTTCTGCTTAGGTTGTTGTATACATGTGTTGTTTTTCTGGCTCTACTTTCTTCACTCTGCATCCATTCATATAAGTCTTCCAATGTTTCTCTGAGTTATATTTATTGTTTCTGACAGTACAATAATACTCCATTCAATTGAGGGGCCACCATCTGTTATGCCCTTCCCTACTTGATGGGAATCTACTTTGCTTCTAGTTCTTTGCTGCCACTGCAGTTGATGTAAGTGATTTAGGAGGATGGAGGGCCATGAAGCTCCTGAGTGCCATTCTGGGGTTCTTTCCCCAGCACCCCTGCTGCTCTCCCATTGTCTTTTCCTCCTTTCCTCCAAGTCAACTTCTGAGTCTTTGTAAATTAAACTTTTTAAGTAGTCACCTTTATATGTGACATGAAGCCATGAAGGAACTTCTGACCATGCAAAATGAGATAAATTACAACATTCCTACCTAGGCAGAAGGATAATAGGATAGAGGGATAGAGAAGAACTGTAACACAGACCCAGGCCCTTGAAGACCTTAGAATGTAGTTGAGAGAAGCAAGGCTCATACACCCATTAAAAAGCCATGAAACTATTTCAAAGCAATACACAAACATATGAATAGTAGTGGGGTATTAATTGTCAGCAGAAACCAAAAAGAGTGAAGGGGGATGGGGCAAAAGATAATAAAAGGTAGCATTTATATCATGCCTTAAGATCTACAAAACACTTTACAAAAATTTTCTCATTTGATCTTCACGATAATCCTGGGAGGCAGATGCAATTATTATTATTATGCCCATTTGACAGATGAAGAAATTGAGGCAGACAGAGGTGAAGGAACTTGCTTGAGGCCAAATTGGAACTCAAGTCCTCCCAAAGCCAGGTCCAATTGCTCTATCCACTGCAAAGACATACATGTAGTAGACTTTGGGAAGCTTCACAAAGGAAATGTAGTTTAAAAATAAATTAAATTAGTAAGTTAAAAAAAATCAGAGAGTATTGAGTACACCTATGCACCCTGCTAACTACTCAAGTTAGCATTTTTATTAAAAGTCTTTCACCTGTAAGTGGTCAGAGGAACTCATATAAAAGATGGAGAGAATTTGTCCAACTAGAGATTAACTGCTTTTAGTCACCTTCTTGACTAAATCCTAAATCCTGTCAACCTAACAAAAACCCACCTCTTTATCCATCATCTGCCTCATTAGCACTTCAGGATATGTAGATATGGGTGGAAGTGTGGATGTGATCATATACTACACCCTCAATTCATCTGACCATGTCACTCACATTTCTCCTATCCTCTTTTCCATTCCTATTTCCCGACAATTAAACACAGGTGAGCAAATTCAGACTCCTCATCGGAAGGAAGGAAGGAAGGAAGGAAGGAAGGAAGGAAGAAATGAAGGAAGGAAGAATGAAAGACACACACACACACACACACACACACACACAAGCACACAAGGAAGCCAATTCCAGTAAAAACATATTTGGGACCCTGGATGTTCACTACTTTCAATTACTTATGTGTAGCTCTTCCTAGAGGTAGGGGATATACAAGATAGCCTGTAGCAGCCCTATCTAACTCAAAACTTTGGTGCTTTCTCCTGCACGCTGGGATTTTCCCTCGTACATAGACACTCCCAAGAGCTGCCTTCCACTTCATCTCCCTGCTCATCAGTTGTCAGAGCAGCAAGCAGAGACTGAGATCTCCTTAGCAAGCCGAGGTGCTGAGGGCAGAAACTGTGTCCTCTGCTGTTCCCTACAGCACTTCCTGACATGTTCGGTCAATGTGCGATCCATCCATCAGTCTCAACCCATGCCCTCTCTACCCCTCCACGGAGAGGTCTCCTTAACAATTGAGCAGATCCCTTTTGACTCACCACAATGACAACTTCTCAGAGAAGAGTCTTGAAAAAACCACCGATTTTCCCTCACTCTCACTGGCTACTGATCACGGGGCAGTCCCTTCCTGGGCTTCCTTAAGCAGAAGGGACAATGAAAGAGGAACTCTCTGACTCCTGTGCCAGCTTTCCTTTCCCCAAAGGATGACGAAGAGACAATGTGTTACAATAGAAAGACCCCTGGCTCTAGAATTAAATGACTTGGCTTCAGATTTCACCTCTAATGCTTGCTGCTTCTGTGGTTTTGGGCAAATCACTTAACTTACCTGGGATTTATTTTCTCATCAGTAAACTGAGGGGATGGGACCAGAGTACTACTGAGGGCCCTCCCAACTCTAGCTCCATGAGCCTTCTTTGGGAATTCCCCAGGAGATCATCATGCTGTTCGTGACTTTGAACAAGTCATTTCCTCTTTTATGCCTAAGTTTCCCCATCTATAAAATGACAGGATTGAGCAAGGCAATCTTTAAGGTCCCTTATAGCTCTAATGGTCTGTAACTGGCCACTCTTCCAAGAGACATTGTACAACAATGGCCAGCACCCCCAGACATCTTATCCAGTACCCTGCTCTCTTGGGAATGTTCCCAGTCTGTCTTGAAGAGGTCTGAATATCTAAGTTGTAATGAGCTCTTTCTGAATGACAGCTGGTTGGCATGCTCAGCTCCCCCATTTGTTCAGAGATTTCCCTTGTTTTTACCTGTTGCTGCCACCAGCTCTCTTACAGCTGCTCAGTTTTCCTGCCAGCCATCTTTTCTCACGTTTAAGGTGTGATCTGAGCCTCTTACTATTCACAGACTCTCCTCAATGCTCATCCACAGATTGGCCAAAGAAAGAAGAGAGACCACCAGGCCCTCATGTGCAGCACTCAGCGTGGAGTGTTGGCGACTGGTTCCATTCTATGCCCATGCATCTTCCTAGATTGTTTTCCTTTAAAAACAAAAACAAAAACAAAAAACACAATCACCTGTAATCTTATATTTCTTAGTCTGCACCCCGGTCCTTTACTTCTAATCTTCTCTTTCTGCATATTGCTGTTTATGACCTTCTGGGTCCACTACCTCTACCCCATGGAAACATGCTCCTTCTAACCTGGAAATAGCCAAGCAACACAGCAAAGTCCCAAGTTTCATCCAGCACAGAGAATCTGGAACACACCAAGACAAAGTTGCCTCACTGATAAAAAACCATGGGCTGAACAGAGTCAGACACCAAGTCCACCCCAATGCAGAACATGAGCACCCCAGGCTGACATTCGCAAAGGGAATATGTGCATTGGAGTACAAGTATACTTATTAGCGGAAGAGACGTCCTATTGGTGCAACAAATTGTGTGAAATTAAATCATTTTCCCAATGACTTCCACTGTAATCTCAGAGATGTGCTCCCAAAGAAAGACAAGGAAAAAAAAGATATTTGGCCCCAAGCAAAACACGGCTGCTGAGTAGAGATTGGAATTCACTGCAGTGATGGCAATCGGGCTGGTGCAAACAATCCATCTCACATCCATCTGCTTGGGCCTGGTTTCTCTAACATCTGGTAAGCAGTGGACTGTCAGTCTCCCTAGATATAGGGGCTTTTAGTCTGGGGTCCCTGCACCTGGGTCCATGGAGAAATTCCTAAGGATACATCAACTTGAATAGGAAAAAAAAATTACTTCTTTATTTTCACTAGCCTGTAACTGAAATTTAGTGTTTCCTTCAATTATTTTAAAACATTATCCAAAGAAAGTGTCCATAAGCTTGACCAGCCTCACAAAGGGATCCATGACCCCAAAAAGGTTAAGAACCCCTGGCCTAGGGAAAAATCTATAGTCTGTCTGTCATACATGAGGAAAAACATCATCAGAAGTTCCGGATGCCACCCCATCATCCCTGACTACAGAGATTCATAAACTGAGGCTTCTTGCCCTGCTCAGTGTAGCAGAAGCTCAGACTCTTTCATTCCCAAGTTCAGACATTCATAGATTTGTCATTATGACAGCTCATCTTTCTATAGACCTTCATGGTTTACAAAGCACTTTTCTCATACTATCTCTGTGAGACAGATAGGTAAATTCTTTTATTCCCAGTTTACTGAGGAGACAAAATGATTTGCCAAGGGAACCAGACTTTGAAGACCAGTGCCTTTCCACTGCCACAGAACTTAGGAGTGCTAAGGGATCTACAAAGTCATCTAGTCTCTTCCTTCCACCCATCTGACAGATGAAGAAACTGATGTCTAGAAAGGTGAAGTAAATGTTCAAGGCCACTCAACAAGGGAGGTCCTTAGAGTTCTAATAACTATACTCTGGTGCCAAGAGATCTCCTGATCTCCTTCAATGATGAGATTCTTGTTTCCTTGCCTCGATCTCCTATTCTCTCTACCCTAACAATTTTCTCCTTGTTCCTAAGATTGACCTGAAACCTAGCCTTCCATTACAAATTGTTTTCTTTCCTTGCTATTCAGACCTTTACTTTAACATCTGTGCATTTGAACTGTACCCTGAGAATGATGAACTATGGTACTTCTGCCCAGAAATTGGGACTCTAGCTACATCTCCTGTTCCTGCCTGACCTTAGCTAGAAGGGAAAGGTTTGTTCATCGAGCCAGCTTGCCTCCCCATGAGATTTGCCCATCACTTGGTAAGGTTGATGGGGTTTGTTGTGGGACACCTAGACTTAGTCAACACTTACACACACAACCTTATTATCTCAGCAACATAGAGAGAAAAGCATTGTACTCAGAGTGAATAGGCCTGGGAGTCAAGTCCTAGCTCTGCCACTTGGGCCAATCATGGCACCTCTCTGAGTCTCTGCTGCCTATTTCATTTCACTGAGCCTCAGTTGCCCCATCTGTAAAATGGGAGAAGGGAGAGAAGGATAATAATATAGTGTGGTAAAGTGGAAAGTGCATTGGATTTAGAGCCAGAGAACTCAAGTTCCCACTTCTGGCTCTGCTATTTACTAATTGTGTGACCTTGTTTAAGATTCTGGACCCTGGACAAGCTAATCTACCAGATCCAAAATTATGATCTACCTGCCTCACAGAGATGTCGGGAGGATCACATAAGATAAAATATGTAAGGCATTTTGTAACCAGAAAGCTCCTTAACATGAGCAATTATTATTATTGTGGGCTAACCTAGCAGGCAGCTGGGTGGTGCAGTGGATAGAGCACCACACCCGGAGTCGACTTAAGTCCTTGCTTCAAGACACTAACTAGCTTTGTGACCCTGAGCAAGTCATTTAACCTCTGTCTGCTTCAGTTTCTTCAACTGTAAGATGGGAACGATAATAGCACCTACCTTGCAGGATTATTGTGAGGATCAAATGAGATAACATTGGTAAAGGGCTTAGCACAGTTCCTGGCACAAAATGGGTTCTATATACATGTTTATTCTTTTTCCGAAAATGGAGGCTGAGATGAAAGAAAAGCAGTCCAGGCATGGAGGACAGTGAGCGAAGAGACATGGAGAGAGGAGACAGAATGCTCTAAGCAAGAAATAGCAAGTAAGACAATGGAGCCGGAATGTAGAGAGGGCAAGAAATTGGAAAGATAGGAAAAGGATGTTATAAAAGGCTTCAAATACCACACAATGGAGTATCTATTCAATCCTAGAAGTAACAGGGAACTGTTGGGACTCATCAGTCAGGGGAATGATGTGGATAATGGATTGAAGGAAGTAGAGACTTAAGTTAGAGAGACCAGTTAGAAGCTATTACGATAGTCTAGGTGAGAGGGGAGGACCGACTGAACTAGGAGAGCAGCTGAGTGGAGAGAGGGGACATATATGAAAGATGTTGTGAAGGAGTAATAGTAACAACAGCCATAACTAACATTTGCAAAGCATCTCCTGTGTGCCAAGTGCTTTACCAATATCTCATTTGATGCTCATAGCAACTTTGGGAGGTCGGAGTTTTAATTACTCCCATTTTACAGTTGAGAAAACTGAGGCAAGCAAGGGTTAAGTGACTTGCCCAGGGTCACACAGCTAATAAGTATCTGAGGTCAGATTTGAACTCAGGGTTTTATTGACTCCAGGCCCAGCATTCTATTCACTGTGCCACCTAGAAAGTTTCGGCAATGGATTGGACATGTGGAATGAGTGGGAGGGAGGAATTGGGGATGACATCAGGATTGTGGGCCTGGGTGACTTAGGAAGATGATAGTGCTCAGAGGAAAAGTTCAGAGGAGGGGAGAATTTGGGGAGACAGAAACAGTCTCTGCTCTCTAGGAGTTTACATTCACTACCTATGGGACCTGAAGAAAATTACTACCCCTCCCAGAGCCTCAGTTTCCCCAACTGTAAAATAAAAGAGTTAGATGAGATGATATCTAAGGTCCCTTCTGCCTGTAACTCCAATGGCCCTGTAATTTACTACTTTGTGCCATATTGTTGCTCTAGCTTCCCTCCATCAACATTCAAGAGCTCACTTTCTAAGACATAACGCGCTTGGGGAGGGCCGCTGGCATCCCATGGACCAGTCCCACTCACAGCCACAGACTCGCTTGCTTGGCAGCCAGCTTTGTTGATTCCATTCCACTCTGCCACATTTATCCCGCTAATGAGAGCTTTCTCACTTCTCTAACAAGGTTCCTCCCACAGAGCAAGGTTCAGTAACAGAATCTTTATAAAAAAATCCAATACATTAAACCCAGATTCTAGCACATGAGTAGGCCCAGGGGGGATACCTGCATTTACCAAATAGCAGGCAGTGGCTTTATTTTAATTAAAAAAATAATAATGATGAGCTAATGTAATCTTTGGCGCCTCCCTAGGAAGACAGATTTTTCTGATTTTCCACATAAGGAGTTCCTTGAAGGAAAAGCCAAGTTAGTGTCTGAGTGGAACTGGGCAAGAGATGGATATTAATGGCTAACAAGGAGCCGGAAGTCATGTCTGATTACCCTCACCAGCTCAGATCACCTCTGGATTCTAGTACTCACATACTCAGTTTGCCCAGAATTCAATTTGCACTTCTTGGTATGTCGTCTTTTTGGCAAAATCCTTTTCATATATGAGTTTCTTGTATGCCTAACTAGATTCCAGGCTTCCCCAGGGGTGGGAAGCAGACCTTTATTCCTCTATATTCCCTTTCCCCTTTCTACCTCCTAGACAGTGGACAGCAGGAACAAAAGTCATGAGATTGTCTAGCCTTGGAATATTTCCACATTTTAACTAAACCACATCATGGAAGTTCTCAGTCCCTAGAGGCTGATGAAATAGGGAAGATCTCCTGTCAATATTGGCATGCTTCATGAGATAATATTTGTAAAAGTGCTTGACATATAGTAGGCACTTAATAAATCCTTATTCCTCCATGTTCCCCCTCTATTCCCGGCCTTATACCTACCTCAGTCCATGGAACCTCCCCAGGACACTCCTATCAGTTACCCCTGGATAAGATTGTCAAAGGTACATTGCCTACTGGTACAATAGAAAGAGCACTGGCTCTGAAGTCAGAGAATTTGGGTTTAGTTATTCCTCTGATACTTACTCCCCGGCCTCAGTTTCTTCATCTGTAAAATGAGAGAATCAGACTCTAGATGAACTCGGAGGTCCCTTCCAGACCTGCATCTACCTTGCTATGTCTTGGTGGAAAGGGGCTATCTGGGTAGTAGAACAATAAAAATAGAACAGAAGCCACACACAGAAATCTCTATAGCTCCCCTCAAAAAAGTCTACCCCAAGTGTACCACATAGCGAAGGAAAAATCAGGATGGTGTAGTCACAAGAGCACTGAATGCAGAATCAGGAGAACTGTGTTAAAATTCTGACTCTAGTATGATGACCACAGACAAGTCAGCTCGTCTCTGAACTTCAGTTTCCTCATCTACAAGACAGGGCTAATAAATACTTATACTACTGACCTGTAAGGGTTTTTCTGAGGCAAGGGTTTTATAAATAGTAAAGTAGACTATAGAAATGTAGACTTTTATTAAGTTATACTATATTATTTTATAGCATAGCTGGGTGGCATAGTGGATAGAGTGCTAAGCCGGGAGTCAGAAAAACTCATCTTTCTGAGTTCAAATCTGACCTTGGACACTTACTAGCTGTGAGACCCTGGGCAAGTCACTTAACCCTGTTTGCCTCAGCTTCCTCATCTGTAAAATGAGCTAGAAAAGGAAATAGCAAACCACTCCAGTATCTCGGCCAAGAAAACCCCAAATGGTATCAAGAAAAGTCAGACATGACTGAAAAACAACTGAACAACAATTGTATTATTTTATAAAGTGACTATAGAAATGTAGATTTTTATCTCAACAATGAGAGAAGCAACCAGCCTTGGGTATGGCCTTGGGAGCCCTAGATACTATATCTGCACTTGCTTCTATTCATGGCAATAACCTTTCCATGAATGAATGAATGAAAAAGCATTTATGAGGAGCTTACTTACCATGTGCCAAACATTCTAGAAATACAAATACAAAAACAAAGTGTCTGTCTTCAAGGAGCTTACATTCTAAAGGGGGATATAATAATACACATGGACAAATGCTGGCCAGGGAGGGACAATATTATCTGGAATATTACAGGGATAGTGAGTGGAGCTATAGGGAAATATTCTGAAAAAAAAAACTATGTAAACAGAAAGAACAAAAAAAATTTGAATGCTATGTAAATATAATGACCAAGAAACTTGGCTCCAGAGAAAAGATAGAAAATTTACCTCCTTCCTTTCTTTGCAGACATAGTAGATTGTAGGCATAGAATGAATATCACATTTCCTATCAAACTTAGTTGATAAGTTATTTGATTTTGTTGACCTGCCTTTTCTCTCTTTGTTACAAGGTATTGTAAGGGAGGCATGAGGGATATAGCTGGAAATGAATGGAACATAAAAACAAACAAAATCAATAATTTTTAAAAGAACAAATTGTGTGACACATGAATGTAGTGCTGTGCTATAAGAAATGATGAATAGGATGATCAGAGAAGCATGGAAAGATCTACATGAACTGATGGAAAGTGAAGTTGATGGAGCCAAGAAAACACAATGATTACAACAATGTAAACAGAAGAAACAACCACAAAACTATGAAAAGTTAAGGTTGCAAAAATGTCAAAGAACAAAACAAGCCTCCAAGGAAGATATCTGAGAAGACACTCCCATGCCAACCATTTGCAGAGGAGAGAGGTCCATAAGTGCCCTACATTATATATACATTTTCAGACTTTTTAGCTGTATCAATCAACTTGCTGATTTTCTTCTCTTCTTCTTCTTCTTTTTCTTTAAAAAAATGACATGTTATATGGGATGACTCTCTAAGAAGAAGAGAGAAGAATACTACAGGCAATTTTGATATAAAAAGCAAGGCATCAATATCTTTTTTTTAAATAAAAGAATATTCATGAAGAAACTTACAAGGTAATTAGAAAATCCATCATTCATCCTTAAACATTCTTCATATAAAAAGAAGCTATTAGTTGTGCATCCAGTGAGACAGATCAGAATTTGATTATGAGCTTTTAAAATTTGAACTATACAAACTTCAGATCAGTCCAGCCAATCAGTTTAATTCCTTTAACATTGGATGGGCTAGTCTACCCAATCATGAAGCTGGTGTTGGCAACTCCTTCTGTCACTGTTTCTAAGAGTATGTTCTTGTCCCCCATTAGATTATGAGCTTAGAAGTGAGGCAGGATGGGAAAAGAAAAAAGCACTTGTCTTTTTCCAACAGACAATGTAGTGCATTTCAATGAATGTCTACTAGATTGCAAAAGAGACATGAGACATGGTTCCTGTCCTTAGGGAGCTATATAGTCTCAATGAGGAGAAAAAATACTTGACGGAATCATTAGTTAATACTACAAGCTAGTTTATGGCTTTGCAAGATGGTATATATAGTGAGCCAGGGAATCCAGGAGGCAATGATGAAGAGGGAGAGAATTCCTGACATGGCCAATGAAAATGCCCAGAACTTATGATGAAAGGTGCTGTCCATCTCCACAGAAAGAACTAATGGAACCTGAATGCATCTTGAAGATACTTTTCTTTACTTTATTTGGTGGAGGGGGTTGTCTGTATTTTCCTTCTGTGTTTTGCATGACTACACATGTATAACCTATGTCATATTACTTGCCTTCTTAATGGGGGACGGGGAGTTTGGAACTCAAAATTTAAAAAAAAGAATGTTAAAATTGTTTTTACATGTAATTGGGGGAAAAATAAAATATCAAAAGAAAAGAAAAGAAAATGTCCAAAGTCTGAGGATGAAGTTTTGAGTGCAAAGAACAATAAAGATGTGTCACTGGATGGCAGGGTACGTGGAGGGGAGTAAGATGGGAAAAGACTCAAAAGGTAGGAAAGGAAAAGGTTATAAAGAACTTTAAAACCCAAACAGAGAATTTTATATTTGATTCTGAAGGCAATAGGGAGCCAATGGAGTTTATTGGATGGGGGAAGGAGGATTGTGACATGGTCAGGTTCAACAAAGCAAAGAGAACATTCAGAAGAGAAAAGCAGAAACAAAGGTTATAGGCCAGGGAAGAATATGTACAGTGTTCAAGGAGACCAGACTGAATGGAATTACTATAGAAGAACACAAAGCTAGATCATTAGGTTGGCGATAAATTCCAGAGGATCTTAAACTGTCAAGTTACATAGTTTTGATTTTAACAGATACATAATGAGGATCTGTCTTAGCACCTCTCCCTAAGGCATTAGATTTTTCATACTTCTCTATTCAAGGACCATTCATCCCTACTTTTTCTTTCCTGAACTCATTCATGACAAACCAGCACCCTTAATCTCACGTTAATTCATTTTTTTTAACCCTTGGAATGGAATCTTGTAAAAGGCCTTTAGCTTAACACCAGAGCTTTCCTTTGATTTATAGTTAACTACATTTAACACAGGTGAAGAATTCTGTAGTCAAACTGTGTTCCTCTTGCAAGATTTCTTGGGGCTCAAAGGTTAGGTTGAAGACTTTGGCCTACCTGTCCTTTATTACAGACCCTACTTGCTTGCCCAGAATAAAAAGACTTCTTGGTCTACACGTCTCGCATCTCTCCTGGGTCATTCCTATGAAAGGATGTACATTTGTAATACACCAATCTTCTGAGATGATGGCCATTTATAATAATGGATTGTGATTCTGCCCAACAGAACTCCAGAAGACAGTGTGTTTACTAGGTAGAATCTGGGCCTGCTCAGCAGATGGTCCCTGGACTGGCCACCTGACCTTGTCACTCTGCAGAATGTCCTCCCCTCAAGGTGCTGGCTCCCATGTGCTTCTTCCCAACCTTAGTTCCAAACCAACAGGATCATCTTCCACAACTGGATGAGTAACAGCTGCTTGGCTGGCCTAGGTGGGACACCTGGATCCTTTCTACCTTCCTAATACCAAGCTTTGCCTGATAAGCTGAATACACTCAAGGACATGACAGAGTCAGTGCTTCTGTCTGCCAGTGTGTTCCTCTTCCCTACCCCTAACATGGAACTTCTCTTCCCCAGTGTTGGAGATGTGGCAACCAAAGGATGGCAGGGTCAGTGTTTCTATTTATTTAAATTAAATTTTATTTCTTCAATTAACAAAAATCTACTTTCTCTCCCACTCTACCCCAACCATTGAAAATAAACAAACAAACCCTTGTAATAAATAAGTATAGTCAAGCAAAACCAATTCCCACATCAGCCATGGCCATAAATGTGTTTCTCCTTCTGCACCCTGTGTTTACCAGCTCTCTGTCAGGAGGCAGGTAGCAGGTTTGATCAATGATCCTCTGGAATCACAGTTGGTCATTGACTTGATCAGAGTTCTTAAGTCTTTCAAAGTTGTTTGTTTTTAGTGTTGTTGTTACTATATAAATTGTTCTCTTCATTATGCTCATTTCACTCCTCATCCATTCTGTGCTTCTATTTTTTTCAGTACCCCATCCTCAGTATGATACTTTCCTTCCCCAATGTTGGAGACATGCCAACTGGAACTGGGGTGGAGTAAGATGGGAAGGAGAAGCAATGTATACTCAGTATTAATGATCTCTATATCAAGGATACCCTGGGCCTCACTTGGCTTTCATCCCTGGGGAGTCTGAAAACAGACACTAAGAGATTTCCAATTTTGCCACCACCAGGAGGATGGACAACGGGAACCTGGACCAAACCCACTGACAGCAGATGGTCTTCCCTGGGGCCTATCTTTATGCTGCATTTCTCAGTATTTAAGGCTTAGAAAGAGACAACTCTCAGCATTTAACCAGAAATGCTCAGCCTCCTCCTGCTGGCATTATGGTGCTGTTTCTGTTTTTCCTAGTGGCACAGGGGCACAAGTAGAATGAGATCTTGGAGATGGTACTACTGGCCCAGTGTGAAGGGAGGGCCAATGTCACCACCATGAGGTTATCTCAGAGTTCAAATGAAATGCAGACACCATCTAGTCCAACCTGTACTTGCACAGGAATCCCCAAGAGATTGCCCTGCCTTTGTGAAAGCCTCCAGGAAAGGGGGGCTTTACTACCTCCTAAGTTGGCCCATTCTGTTTATAGACGGGTTTAATTGTTAGGAAGTTTTGCCTTACATTGGACCTAAATCCACCCCTTCATTAATTCTACCCATTGCTTTTAGTTCTGCCCTCTGGGATCAAGCAAAACAAGTTTAATTCTGTTTTGCTAGACATCCCTTTAAGTATTCAAAGGCAGTAACCCCAGTCTTCTCTTTTTCCAGGGAAATTATTCCCACTTCCTTCAACTGAGACTCATGAGGCATGGCTTCCAGTTCCTCTCCATTCACATCACCCTCCTCTGGGTGCTCTCCATTAAATCAATGTCCTTCCTAAAATGTGGCAACCAGACCTGAACACAATAAGCCTTGATTGACACCACCTGCCTAAGCTCACTCTACGTTGCATCTGCTACTTTGTCTGGGTTCAGTTACAAAGAACAAGATACTGCTTGGTGCCCCTGACCCCACTTTTCTGCCTCCTTTTATGGGTTGCCCTCTCCCTCATTAGATTATAAGCTCCTTGAGGGCAGGGACTGTCTTTATTAATTGTATTTCTAGTGCTTAGTTAGCACAGTGCCTGGAACACAGTAGGCGCTTAATAAATGTTTATTGGATTGCATTGGATTAGAAATAGTCTAACCTCAACTGTCAGCTAGAAACTATCACCTCCTTTATTTTTGAGCACTCTGCCTCTCTTAATGTAGCCTAATACTGCATTGGTCTTTTGATCTGCCATGTCAGAAGCAGCCATGTTGATCCTTTTTTTTTTTTTCACATAAGTAGCCATGCCTCCCCAACCCTGTACTTGTACAGTGGATTTTTTTTAAAATCCAAGTATAAGCATTTACACTTATCCCTATTAATTTCTTTTGTTTCTTTTTTTTTCTTTTTGGTGAGGCAATCAGGATTAAGTGACTTGCCCAGGGTCACACAGCTAGTAAATTTCAAGTGTCTAAGGCCAGATTTGAACTCAGGTCCTCCTGACTCCAAGGTCAGAGCTCTATCCACTGCACCATCTAGCTGCCCCTATTAATTTCTTTAATATAAATAATTCTATTCTCATTAGATTCAGCCCACTGTTCTTGTCTGTCAGGATGTTTTTGGAGCCTGCGTCTAATTTTTATTATTATTGTCACTGTTAGTTACTATGTTACTGTTAGTTGTTGCTACAGTATTAGTCATCCTATTTATCTATATGGTGTTATCTAGTTTCATACCATCTGAAAATTAGTAAGAATGCCATCTCTGCCTTCATCCAATGTCATTGATAAAAAATTATTGACAGATCCTTGAGGTATTCCACTAGAGACTTCCCTCAAAGTTGACATTGAGTCGCTAATGACTACATTAATAGCTAACATTTATATAGCACTTGGCATCTAGATAGCACAGTGGATAAACCACCAGCCCTAGGCCGAAGGACCTGAGTTCAAATCTAGCCTCAGACACTTAGGAGTTGTGTGACCCTGGGCAAGTGACTTAACTAGGTTTGCCTCAGTTCCTCATCCAAAATGAGCTGGAGAAGGAAACGGCAAACCACTCCAGGATCTTTGCCAAGAAAACCCCAAATGGGGTCATAGAGAGTTGGACACAACTGAAATGACTCAACAATAAAATGTGCCAGGCACTGTACTAAGCACTTTACAATAATTATCTCACTTGATTCTCACAACAACCCCGGGAGGTAAGTGCTATTATTATCCTCATTTTATAGATGAGGAAACTGAGGCAAACAGAGGTTAAGTGACTTGCCCAGGGTCACGCAGCTCCTAAGTGTCTAAGGACAGATTTGAACTCAAGTCTTGGATCTGGAATATCATTCAAGCAGTCCTGAATCCAAGCAAACATCTCACTGTCCAGTCCTCATCTTTCTGGCTTGTACACAAGGATAACATGACAGATTTTGTCAAATATTTTAGTAAAATACATTTCTACTATGTTTATCATATGACCCCAATCTATTTTCTATTAAATCTATCAAAAATGAAATGAGGTTAGTCTGGCATGACCTGTTCTGGATTAAACCATGCTAGTTTTTAGTGATCATTGTTTTTTTCCTAGATTTTCATGAACCATCCCCATAATAATGTGTTTTAGAATTGGGCCAGAAAATGACATCAAGATCATTAGACCACAATTTGAATACTTCACCCAATAACTGCTTGTTTCCTTCCCTTTTCCCTTCACCTTTTCGAATGAATGAAAGCTGTTCAAAAATAAATGGGATTCTTCAGTAGATAATGAGTTTTCTGACACTGTAGGTATTCAAGTAAAGATTGGATGACCCCAGAAATAACGGAGAAAGCATTCACTCTTTAGATAACTCTAAACTACAGTCCTTTCCAAGCATAAGAATCAATCATTCTAACTAGCTGTGTGATCTGGAAAAATTATGAAACTTGTCTGGACCCTCAATTCCCTCATCATTTCTAGCTTTTGCAATAATTGACATCATAGAACCTTTAAATGGAGTTCTGACATAACAGGACTGAAGCGTATCTACAACAAAGCACAGTTGTATAACTGATTGGTCATTCCGTTTCTGAGTTTCTGAGACAAAACTTTAGAAAAGATTTCTCACAATCACTCAGACACATTTTTCAATGGACATGCCTACTATGTGCAAGGCACTGGGCTGGAAAAAACTGAATCAGTCCCTGCCCTCAGGAAGCTTACACTTCTATTGGAGGAAGGGAAGAGTTGAAGCTTCTCTACCCTGAAAGGGCCTAAAAATCTGGTGTATGGAGCCCTTGAGTATGGGGCAGGAAAGCTGACTGTAGGGGAGTTGGCACAGTTTCACTTAAAAAGATATCAGAATCTATTACACTAGCCTAAAACCTTCCAGGAAACTCTGCCCAGTCACCAAGATCACAGGTATTTTACCTTGCCTGCTTCAGATAGAGACTACCACTGAAACCATTTATGTTAAACTAGACAAGCAATCTGTGACTCACTCCTGTCTTCCTGTGTGCACTTTCTTTCCCTGTTCCCAGGGGCTAGAAGCAGTGGGGAAATAGCTGCCCAGGATTTGCACGGTCAAAGATCCCACACAGACAACAGTCAGCCCATCTTATTACATCAGCAACGGAGATGAATCAGAGCCATTCCGCCTTGCCAGCCTTGAATAGTGAGGGGGCCAGCAATACCAGGGAATGCAGTAGATGAGCAAAATACAATTTCATAACTAATGTGAAAATTGATTCTAAATCAGAGAGAAAGAAACAGAAAATTTGTTTGGAATGTGAAGGCCTAAAGAGATGGACTGGCTCGATTCCAGTATACAGGGAAAACTGACACATTATATAGGATGGAACTTGCCCAGAAAGAAATTCAACTAAAGAAAGCACCTCTGGGATTCAGCTGGCTTATGCTGTCTACTCGCTGCCCATCATTACTAGGGAGAATGCTTCTCTTGGGCCTGAGGTTCTGACAGCTGTATGAGAAGGAGGTGAAGGACCTGGAGATGTTTCATCTGGAGAAGAAAAGGCTTTAGATATTACATGATAGATGCCTTGAAGTGTTTGAAGGCCTGTCATATGGAAGAGAAATTTGAATTATTCTGCTTGGCCCCAGAAGGCAGAAGTAGGGCCAATAGGTAGAATTTTCAGAGAGGCAGATTTAGAATCACCTTAAAAAAAATGTTCCCAATGAGAGCTGTTATAAAGGGAACATCCTGCTGCCTCAGGAAATAGTGAGCTCATCAGAGCAGAAGGGCTTCAAGTAGAGACTAGATGACTACTTTAGGGGAGATGTTCAAGAAGGGATTCCTAGTCAAGCAGGGGTTGGACTACATGATATCTGGGAGTCCTTCTAACTCTGAGAATGAATCTATGAAAATTTCATCTACTGTTCAGATGTCATAATAATAGAAAAGCTACTGACCTATGAGCCAGAGACCTGAACTCTACATTTGGCTTTGCAACTAACTAGCTGTGCAACCATAGAAAAGCCATTGGCCTTCTCTGAGCCTCAATTTCATCACTTGTTAAATGAGATATCAATTCACCACAGACCTGGGATGTCAGATTTTTATCAGGCCGACATCCAAAATCAATGTGGAATTAATTCCAGTTTTAGAGATTAAGGGTCATTCCTCAATAGACAAATAGACAAGTGATAAAGAACAAAGAGTTTCCAAAAGAAACTATGTATCTATCTACACATATACAGTTACATATATAATTATAATATATACTAGTATATGCTATATATCAAAATACAGACACATCAATAAGTCAATAGATATATATTATATATAAATTATCAATAACTACTGATAGAAATTATCAAAATAATGAATAATCAGGAAATGAAAATTAAAACAAACATGAGCTATTACTTCATACCCATAAAGCTACAAAGATGCTGAAAGACATAAAACTCATTATTGGAAGGATTACGTGAAGACAGACACAATTATTCATTGCAAGTAGAGCTTTTAATTAGTTCATCTGTTTGGAAAAATAATTTGGAATTATGTAAGAAAAGTGATTAGACTGTTCATATTCTTCAACCCAGAGATTTTACCTCTGGGACTATATCCCAAAAATGCTATTGACAGAAAGAAAAGGCCCACACTTACAAAAATGTCCACAGCATCATTATTTGTAATAAAAAAATGGAAGCAAAATATGATCCCAAAGATTGAGAGAATGGCTGAACAAATTATGGTTTATGAATGTAATCAAATATTACTACACTGTAAGAAATAACAAATACAAAGAATTCAGAGGAAATTGGGAAGACTTGTATGGAGTGACCCAGGGTAAAGAAAACAGAACCAGGAGAACAACAAAAGTAATGACTTTGGCCATGTAAACAAAGTCTACATCTAGAAGCTACAAAAATGGTCAATTACAATAGTCAAGGTTAGTAGCACACCATCAAAACTAAAAGTCATAGCCTTTCTATCTGTCAATGAACTATTGTTTACAAAGAATGTACTTTGTAAGGGTGGGGGGGAATCATCAGGGCACTTCTTGGGAAGTGTCTATTGTGTCAAAAAAATATATATTAATACATTTAACCAAAAAAACCCAAATTTTTAAAAAAAAGGAAATGAAGAGTTCTTGCTGGGAAAAAAATAAAATGAGGTGGTTGTATTAATTATCTTCTTATCAGCTCAAACTTTCTAAGGTGCTATGGATTTGATTTGTCCAAGCATTTCTAGAAAGGCACTTTCATTCTGGAGATTCATTTAGAGGCATTTACTTACTCATTCATTCATTCATGAGAGACATCATGGTATTCAGAGCTGGGAGAAACCTGGACTGAAATCCTGCCTATAAGACTTTCTAGCTGTGTGATCAAGATCACTTAACTTCTTGGAGCCTCAATGTCCTTGTCAGGAAAGTGAGAGCAGTAACAAATTTAGTACCTATTTCACAGGGTCACCGTAAGGCTCAAATGAGATCATGCATCACAGGGCATTTTATACCTCAATATGTTATGAAAATGTCAGTTTATAAACATTTATTAAACATTAGCCTTATTCCAGGCACTGTGCTAAGTGCTGGGGATACAAAAAGAAGTAAAAGACAGCCTCTGCCCTTAAGAAATTCACAGTCTAATAGAAGAGACAACAAGCCAATAGATGTAAACAAGCTATATACAGCAGAAAGAGGAAATAATAAAGAGGGAAGCCACTGGACTTAAAAGAGGAAAGGCTTCTTGCAGAAGATGAGATTTTAGATGATAAGGGAGGCACGGAAGATAGAGAAAGTGCCCAGAGCTAAGAAAGTGAGTGTCTTCTTCATGGAACAGCCAGGAGGCCAGTATCACTGGATCAAAGAGTATGGTATAAGAACACCGGAAAGATAAGGGTTTATGAAGGTTATGAAGGGCTTTGAATGCCAAACAGGATTTTGTACTTGATTGTGGAGGTGATAGGAAGCCACTGGTGTTTATTGAGTATCAAGGTGACATAGCTGGACCTGTGCTTTAAGAAAATCACTTTGGTGGCTGAATGAAGGATGGACTGGAATGGGAAGAGACTTGAGGCATGTAGACCCATCAGCAGGCTATTGCAATCATCCATGTATGAGGTGATATGAAGGTCTGCACCAGAGTGGAGGCAATACCAAAGGAGAGAAGGGGCATATTCGAGAGATGTTGCAAAGGTGAAACTGATAGGCCTTAGCAACAGATAGGATATGAGAAGTGATGGATAGTGAGGAATTAAGGATGACATCTAGGTTGCAAGCCAGAGGGACGGGGGTGGTGGTGGAAAAATAATGAGTTCAGTTTTGAAGACATACATATGTACATATATGTATATATATATATATATACACACACACATATATGTATGTCTGTGTGTATACACATACATAAACATACACATATACATATATACTAAACATATTCATGTATATACACACATACATATACATAGAGAGACAGAGACAGGGAGGAAGGGAGGGAGAGACACAGAGACAGAGAGAGAGTGAGTTTAAGTGATGTATCTACTGGACAGTCAGTTTGAGATGCCTGAAAGACAGTTACAGATATGACATTGGAGGTCAGCAGAGAGGTTAGGACAGGATAGGTAGATTTGAAAATCAGTAGCATAAAGATGGTAATTAAATCCATGGAAATTGATGAGATCACCAAGTAATCAGGTAGTATAGAGAGAAAAGAGAAGAGGGTCCAGGATAGAACCCTGTGGAAATCTACAGTTAGTGGGCATGATCTGAATGAGAATCCAGCAAAGAAGACTGAGAAGGGGTGGTCTGGGAAGCCCAGATGGCAGATTAGAGGTAGCAACTCAGCTGAGCCATCCCAACATTCCCTTCCAAACATTGAAGTAATATCTCAAATCAAATTCTGTATTGTCAAAGCCAACAAAAGGTTGGAGTGAGACATTTTTCCAGCCCAAGAGAACTTAGGAGGTTGGAAGGAGAAGTCTATGACACCAGGGTGGAGGTTGGCCCAGTAGCAACACGAGTAATGGGTCTTGGAGGTGGCTGCAACAGTGGCAGCAGCACCTTTGGGAGCTTTCAGCCTAGGAATAGTAAGAGGATCAGACAACTGGTCAGAAAGAGATTACAAGGGACCCTTTGCTGGCATGAAGTGCAGGACCCTGTTGCATTGCCCATATACAGTTCTGGGTCACAGTTACAGGGCAGAGAAGAGTACTTGCGTTCTCTCATAAGGAAGCAGGAGCTCTGGTCTCAACTCCAAGACATAAAGGAGCACTAGAACTGGGCCACAGAACAAGGAACTTGGTCACAGTCCCAGGGCCAAGAGGAGTGCAAACATTTGCAGCTGTAGGGAAGCAATGTCCCTTCCTGACTAAAGACCAGGGCACAGGCCAGAAGATCAGTGATCACACTTCTTTTTGGATCAATACCACCTTGGAAGCACTGAAAACTTACAGACCCCCTAGAGCAAGCTGCTTTCCCCACCATAAGAGCAGTGCCTACCTTTAACATAAAATTGAAAGCAAAGAAATAGACTAGAAAATAGAGGAAACAATAAAAAAGAACTTAACCATTAAAAAGTTATTATGGTGACAGGGAAGATGAAGACACAAACTCAGAAGAAGATAACAATGTCAAAACAAAGTCTCAAAGAAAAAATGTGAATTGGACACAAGTCCAACAAGAATTCCTGGAAGAGTTTACAAAGGATTTTCAAAATCAAATAAAAGAGGTAAAGGGAAAATTGGGAAAAGAAATGAGAGAGATGCTAGAAGATTATGAAAAGAGAGTCAACAGCTTGGTAACACAGAAACACACACACACACACACACACACACACACACACACACACACACAAGAAAACAATACCTTAAAAAGCAGAATTGACCAAAAAGCAAAAGAAGCACAAAAATTCACTAAAGAAAAAAGCTCCTTAAAAAGGAGAATTGGACAAATGGAAAAAGATATAAAAAAGCTCACTGAAGAAAATCATTCCTTAAAAATTAGAATTGAACAAGTAAAAGCTAATGACATGAGACATAAAGAAATAATAAAAACGAAGCCAAAAGAATGAAAAAATAGAAGAAAATATGAAATATTTCATTGGAAAAACAAGTGATGTGGAAAATAGATCACATGGACCTAATTTTAAAAGCTATCATCAAAAAAGAAGGCTAGACACCACATTTCAAGAAATTATAAAGGAAAATTGCTCCAATATCTTAGACTCAAAGGGCAAAATAGAAATGGAAAGAATCCATTGATCACCTTCTGAATGGGATCTCAAAATAAAAATTCCCAGGAATATTGTAAACAAGTTCTAGAGTTCCCAGGTCAAGAAGCAAATATTGAAAGCAACAAGAAAGAAACAATTTAAATATCCTAAGGCTACAATCAGGATCATGCAAGATTTATCAACTTTCATGTTGCAGGACCAGAGGTTGTGGAATATGATATTCTAGAAAGCAAAGGAGATAGTATTACAACTAAGAATAACCTACCCAGAAAAACTGAGTACAATCCTTCAGGGGAAAAAAATGGATATTTAACGAAACGGAGGACTTTCAAGCATTCCTGATGAAAAGACCAGACACAAATAGAAAATCTGACATTCAAATATGACTCAGGTGAAGCACAAAAAGGCAAACATGAAAGAGAAATCATAAGGGACTTAATACCAATATGATTAAATTGTTTACATTCCTATAAGGAGAGATGATACTTATAACTCGTAAGAACTTTATTATTGTTAGGGCAGTTAAAAGGAGTATATATAAAAAGAGGGCATGGATATGTATAAACTATGATGATCTAAAAAATAATGATGATGATCTAAAAAAATTAAATGAAGGGATGAGAAAGAGGGATGCACTGGGAGAAAGAAAAAGGGAGAGGAAAATAGGAAAAATTATCGCACATAAAAGAGGCACACAAGGTAGAACTTTACAGTGAAAGCAAAAATGGAGAGGGGAGGTGAGCAAAGCTTGAACCTCACTCTCATTGAAATTGGTTCAAAGAGGGAATAACATGCACACTCAGTTGGATGTAGAAATCTATCTTACCCAACAGGGAAGTAGGAAAGGAAGTAGATAAGAGAAGGGGTGGGAGTGATAGAAAAGAGAGTAGAATAAGGGAGGCAATGGTCAGAAGCAAAACAGACTTTGAGGAAGAACAGGGTAAAAAGAAAGAGAGAGAGAGTGCTCGCTTCGGCAGCACATATACGAAAAAAGAGAGAGAGAGAAATAAATGGGAAAAATAGGAAGAAGGCAAATACACACTTAGTAATCATAACTGTAAATGTAAATGGGATGAACTCACCCATAAAACAAAAGCAGAGAGCAGAAACTAGACTCCAACAATATGTTGTTTACAAGAAATACACTTGAAACAGAAAGACATATACAGAGTAAAAATAAGGAGCTAGAGCAGAATCTATTATGCTTTAGCTGAAGTAAAAAAAAAAAGGCTGGGGTAGCAATCATGATCTCAGACAAAGCAAAAACAAAAATAGACCTAATTTAAAAAGGTAAGCAGGGAAATTACATCTTGATAAATGGTACCATAGATGATGAAGCAATATTAACACTAAATATATAAGATCCAAATGGTATAACATCCAAATTCTTAAAGAAAAAGTTAAATGAATTCCAGGAGGAAATAAATAGTAAAACTATACTAGTGGGAAACCTCAACTTTCCTCTCTTAGAACTAAATAAATCTAACCATAAAATAAATAAGAAAGAAGTTAAGGAGATGAATACAATTTTAAAAAAGTTAGATATGATAGACTACTGGAGAAAAATAAGTGGGAATTGAAAATGGTATACTATTTTCTCAGCTGTACATGGAAGCTTCACAAAAAATTGACCATGTATTAGGGCATAAAAATATTACTAACAAATGTAGAAAGGAAGAAATATTAAATGCATCCTTTTCAGACCATAATGCAACATAAATTACATTCAATAAAGGGCTATAGAAACATAGATTAAAAATTAATTGTAAACCAAATAATTTAATCCTAAAGAATGGGTGGGTCAAAGAACAAATCATAGAAACAATCAATAATTTCATTAAAGAGAATGACAACGATGAGATAATATACCAGAATTGGTGGGATGCAGCAAAAACAGCACTTCAGGGGAAAATTATATCTCTAAATGCTTACATAAATAAAATAGAGAAAGAGAAGGTCAATAAATTGGCCATGCAATTAAAAAATTGAGAAAGAATAAATTAAATATCCCCAATTAAACACCAAAATGGAAATCCTGAAAATTAAAGGAAAGGTTAATAAAACTGAAAGTAAAAAACTATTGAACTAATCAATAAAACTAAAAGTTGGTTTTATTAAAAAACAACAAACTAGATGAACCATTGGTTAATTTGATTTTAAAAGAAAGAAGGAAGAAAGCCAAATTACCAACATCAAAAATGAAAAGAGTAAATGTACCACCAATGAAGATGAAATGAAAGTAATTATTAGGAGCTATTTTGCCCAATTATATGCCAGTAACAATCTAAGTGAAAAGCACAAACTAAATGAAATGGATGGATATTTACAAAAACATAAATTTCCCAGAAGAAGAAATAGAATACTTAAATAACCCTACCTTAGAAAAAGAAATTGAACAAGCCATCGATGAGCTCCCTAAGAAAAAAAATCCTTAGGACCAGATGGATTCACAAGTGAATTCTACCAAGTATTTAAGGAATAATTAATTCCAATAGTACACAAACTATTTGGGAAAATAGGCAAAGAAGGAGTCCTACCAAATTCCTATTGTGACACAAATATGGTTCTGATACCTAAACCAGGAAGAGCAAAAACAGAAAGAAAATTATAGACCAATTTCCTTAATGAATATCGATGCAAACATTTTAAATAAAATACCAGCAAGCAGATTACAGCAATATATCATAAAGATCATACACTGTGACCAGGAATACAGAGCTGGTTTACCATTAGTAAAACTATCAGCGTAATTAACCATATCAATAAAAGAAATCACAATATCATATGATTATAGCAATAGATACAGGAAAAGCTTTTGACAAAATACAACACTTATTACTATTAAAATCACTAGAAAGCATAGGAATAAATGAAGCTTTCCTTAAAATGATAAGTAGTATCTGTCTAAAACCATCAGCAAGCATTATCCGTAATGGGGATAAGCTAGAACACTTCCAAATAAGAGCAGGAGTGAAGCAAGGATGGCCATTACACCACTATAATTCAGTATTGTACTAGAAATGCTAGCTATAGCAATCAGAGAAGAAAAAGAAAATAAAGAAATTAGTATAGGAGATGAGGAAACAAAAATATCACTTTTTGCAGACAATATGTTGGTATACTTAGAGAACCCTAGGTACATGACTAAAAAACTACTAGAAATTATTAACAACTTTAGGAAAGTTGCAAGATACAAAATAAACCCATATAGATCATCAGCATTTCTACATATTACCAACCAAGTCCAGCAGGAAGAGATAGAAAGAGAAATTCCATTTGAAATAACTGCAGACAGTATAAAATACTGGGGAGTCTACCTGGCAAGACAAACCCACGAACTATATGAACACAATTACAAAACACTTTTCACACACAGATAGATGTAAATAATTAGAGAAATATTAATTGCTCATGGGTAGGCTGGGTCAATATAATAAAAAAAATGACCATACCACCTAAATTAATTTACTTATTTGGTGCCATACCAATCAAATTACTAAAAAAAAATTATTTTATGGAGCTAGAAAAAATACTAACAAAATTCATCTGGAAGAACAAAAAGTCAAGAATATCAAGAGAATCAATGAAAAAAATGGGAAGGAAGCCTACCTAGCAGTGCCAAATTTCAAACTATATTACAAAGCAGTAATCATGAAAACAATTTGATACTGAAAATTTGACTATGAAAGAGTGGTGGATCAGTGGAATAGATTAGGTACACAATACACAGTATTAAATGATCATTGTAATCTAGTATTTTATAGACCCAAAGATACAAGCTTTTGGGACAAGAACTCATGTGACAAAAATTGATGGGAAAACTGCAAAGCATTTTGGCACAAACTAAGTATGGACCAATCCCTCACACCATATACCCAGCTAAGGTCAAAATAGGTACATGACTTAGACATAAAAGATGATATCACAAGCAAGTTAGGGAAACATGGAAAAGTTCACCTGTCAGATCTATGAATAAGAGAAGATTTTGTGACCAAACAAGAGACAGAGAGGATCACAGGAAATAAAATGGATAACTTCGATTACATTAAATTAAAAGGGTTTTCCACAAACAAAACCAATGCAACCAAAATTAGAAGGAAAGCAAGAAACAGAGTGGGGAAAGTTTTAAAGCAAGTTTCTCTGATAAAGGCCTCATTTCTCAAATATGTAGAAAATGGAGTCAAATTTATAAAAATAGGTGTCATTTCCCAGTTGATAAATGGTCAAAGCATATGAACAGGAGTTTTCAGAAGAAAAAATCAAAGCTAAGTATAGTCACATGAAAAAAATGCTCTGAAAATCACCATTGTTTAGAGGAATGCAAACTAAAACAACTCTAAAGTACCACCTCACACCTATCAGATTGGCTAAAATGACAGAAAATGAAAACCACAAATGCTGCAGGATATATGGCAAAATTGGGACACTAATGCATTGTTGGTGGAGTTGTGAAGGGATTCAACTATTCTGGAGAGCAATTTGCCCAAAGGACTATAAAACTGTGCATACCTTTTGACCCAGCAATACCATACAAGGTCTGTATCCCAAAAAGATTAAAGAAAAGGTCTAAAAGGACCTAGATGTATAAAAATATAGCAGCTCTTTTTGTAGTGACAAGGAATTGAAAATTGAGGGAATGCCTATCAATTAGGGAATGGCTAAACAAGTTGTGGATTATAATTGTCATAGAATACTATTGTGCTATAAGAAATCACGAGCAGGACAGTTTCAGCAAAACTTGGGAAGACTTATATAAACTGATACAAAGTGAAGTGAGCTGAACCAGGAGGACCAACAACATTGTTAGACTCATCATCTGTTCTGATCAATACAACAACGTGAGGCAATTTCAAAGGACTTATAATGAAAACTGCTATTCACCTCTGGAGAGAGAACTGATAGAATAAAGTCTGAATGTATATTAGAGCATTTTTTCTCTTTATTTTTCTTGCTTTTTTGGCAACATGGCTACTATGGAAATATGTCTTGCATGATTTTACATGTATAATGGATATCACATTTCTTGCCTTCTCAATGGGTGGAGAAGTGTGAGGAGGGAGGGAAAAAACTTGGAACTCAATTCTTTATAAATGTATGTTAAAATACGTAACAAATTTATTTTTATGGGTAGGAGGAAAAGCAAGACAGTAGTATCCCAAAAACCTAGAGAGAAAAGGGTGATGAACAGTGGCAAAAGCTACAGAGCAGTTGAGAAAATGAGGACAGAAGGCCTGAGGTCAAAGTGAAGGTTGCTCATTTTTTGCACCAGAGGTTCTCCACACGCTAGGTGGGTGATCCAACTGGCTAGCATGGGAAGTGGAAGTCGCCTTGTGCTGGCACAGGTGAAGTTGATCTGCCAGCCACTAACTTGCCTTCTTTCATGGGACACCAAAGCATGAGATGGAAGGCACAAGTCAGAGTAAGGTCTTGCTCCTCTTCTAACTTCATTGATTTTTTTTTTGTTGATTTTTTTTTAAAGGCAATTGGGGTCAAGTGACTCGCCCAGGGTCACACAGCTAGTAAGTGTCAAGTGTTTGGTCTGCAGCTGGATTTGAACTCAGGTGCTCCTGACTTCAGGGCCGGTGCTCTATCCACTGTGCCGCTAACTGCCCCTTCCTCTTCTAACTTCAAGAATGCTCAGATTCTTGAAAAAAAATTCCACACCCAATGTCTTCCTTTCCTCACTAACCGATCCTCCTCAACCTCTTATCATGTACACAAGACCTGTATCTCTCCTCCCCCCAAACCAAAGCCATTCCTTCTCAAGGGCTTGAATGGAGTTACTCTACTGCAGAAGGGCCTGTTGCTGCCAGAATTACCTATGGTGTTCAGTACTGTGGAGGGAGAACAAACTTTAGAAAAAATGCAGTTCATGACCTCATGGAGTTTATAGTCTAGTAGGGAGATAAAATAAACACAGATAGTCACACTTTAGAATTTGGATGGATCTGTGACAACATGATCTGTGACCCTTCAACAACCTAGTCCTACACCATAACCCATCCATGACTTCTCACACTATTCAACCCCTGTCCAGATCTTCTCATAGATCCTGCAGAGAGGGTCCAACGCTACATATGCTAATGGTCTTCCTCTGGGTCCTTCATGCCATTTATGAGTATCAGGCAAAGTTCATGCTGTCCATCCTTAATCACTCACTTTCACTATAGGGAAGACCCTTTTTATTTTCCAAAACATTCACCTCCTGGATAATATTCCTTATATCATTTCTTGACCATAGGTCATCACTGAAAATTCACTGCACTTCTACTGTTATGTTCACCATGTATCTCTCCATTGCCTTCTGGGGCACCTGCAATTTTTAGTAGGGAGGTAAGACACAAAAATCCAGTCTCAGACACTTACTAGCTATGTGACCCTGGGCAATTTACTTAACCCTGTTTGCCTCAGTTTCTTCATCTGTAAAATGAGCTTAATAAGGAAATGGCAAACTACTCTAGTATCTTTGCCAAGAAAACCCCAAACAGGGTCACAAAGAGTCGGACATGACTGAAATGACTCAAAAAGAACAACAGATAATAAGTGAATTAGAGAGTTGCAGAATAAAGGCTCTGCAAAGCTTGTTTGGGGGGTGGTATTATTGTCAGGAGGAATCAGAGAGGGCTTCATAGACATGGAGGTATTTGAGTAGGGCTTTAAAGAATGAACAGGAATTCAACAAGCAAAGAAGAGAATGGAGAACATTCTACAATATATCCATCTAAGAATATACACGCTACAAGAGAAGACCAATGAGCTCAATTGTGAATTATGTTTGACTTTAACAGTTAACATTTATATAGTTTTTTAAAGTTTAAAAAGTGTTTTCCATATATTATCTCATTTGATCCTCATAGCAACCTTGTGATGTAGGTGCTATAATTACAGATGAAGAAACTGAGGTTGAAAGAGTAAGTGAATTGCCCAGAGCCACATATCCAGTGAGTATCTGAAATGTGATTCAAACTTGGTCTAACTCCAAAACAAGTTCCATATTCTATCCACTTTAAAACCCGGCTTCCCTAGTTTCGTCATTCCATGCCCCAGGTTCTATGCATATTTGTCTAAGGAAAGAATTCTGCCTTCATCAAAGCTGTTAATACTGGAAAGGGTATTGTTCGAGCCTGGTTCCCTGGTGAGAAATGTAGGACTCTGACATCTAAACATGCTTTCATTTACCAAGGCTATATAATCAAGGCGGAGACTTCTACTTAAACTGTTAGCCTTGGCAAATGGCACACGAAATCCATTCACAAATTTGTTAACTGTTCTTCCTCTCTACTTGGCTGTCTCTGTGCACATATGCATGCACCTACATCCATTTTCCCTTCCTAGTCTTTCCCTCTCATGGTATGTGTTCTTCTTCCCAAGAAAAATACCCCAAAAGGTCCTCAACAGAACAGCAATAGCGTGTGAGCCCCAACAGGTGTATAGAAATATATCTTTTTGTTCTCCACCAGAATATCCCTTTTTACTTTCTTCTCTAGGAGTGTCAGTAGGATTCCCCCAGGCAATACGGAGGTTGCCCTACTGATGAATCCTGGAAATCTCATTTATACACACTACTCTGCCTCCTCTTCCCCTGCATTAAAAGGCAATGAAACAGCATGGTTAATAAGCATGGTGACTTTTTTTTTCTTTAAGCTTTCCATTTTGGAAAAACTTTTATGAATAGATACCAAGCACTGAGACATTTCAGACTCTGAGCTTCCCCTCTCTAACTGCAACTTTGCTTCCTTCCACCTCTCCCACTCCCTCACTCCCACTGAATTTGTTCTTTTTTCTTGTTATGACTGAAATTCCCTCCATCCACCTCTATTTTCCCAGTATACAGGTCTCTGGCTTACTTGCCTCTCTAGCCAGCCTGGAATCCATTCAGAGGCACTTCAACATTGCCTTTGAGAGCATCCTGGAATCCTTCTCCCTCTTGACTTTCTCCTTGACTTGACTGGCCAATCCTCAACCCTGGGTCATCCACTACCAACCACTCTCTCTACTTCTCATCACTGGCATTCTTCAAGGGAAGGCTGTTAACATCTTGTTAACTTTAACCATGAGAATAATTGTCCTTCAGCTCTCACTTATCTTTAGGGCTTAGAAAGTGCTTTTGCATGTGTCATTTAATCTCATGGTAGTTCAGATTTCTACAGAGTTTCAGGGTTTACAGAACACTTTCCTTATGACCATACTGAGAAGAAAAATTATGTTAAGGATTACTATCCCCATTTTAGAGATAAAGAAACTGAAGCTTAGGTTAAGTGACTTGTCCAAAGTCCTATAACTAGTAAAGAATCAAGTCTAAGTCCTCTGAATACACATCCAAGCTCTTTCCACTAAACCACACTGCCTACATGTCCCTGTTCACAAGGAAGATCTAGATGAGAGAGTAGATGGATCCATGAAAATTCATCACTGAGAAAGAATACCTGAGTGCCCAGATGCGTGCACAATTCAGAGACTGACAATGGACCAGTGGCATCACTTTCACATCACATTTTATGTGAGCAAGAGTGTATGTGTGTAAACATGTGGGAAAGTGCATGTGAACAAAGTTCTTATATCTATGTGTTGGTGAAGGAAGTAAACAAGCACTTATTGCTGTTGTTTAATTGTTTCAGTCATGTTCAACTCTTTGTGACTCTGTTTGGGGTTTTCTTGGCAAAGATACTGGAGTGGTTTGCTATTTCCTTCTACAGCTCATTTTATAAATGAGGAAACTGGGGCAAATAGGGTTAAGTGACTTGCCCAGGGCCACACAGCTAGTAAGTGTTTGAGGTCACATTTGAACTCAGGTCTTCCAGACTCTAAGCCTGGCACTTTATCCACTTAGATGCTCTAAGCACTTATTAAGCACTTACTATGTTCCTGGTACTATACTAAGTGATTTACAGATCTAATCCTCACAATAACCCTACAAGGTGGTGCTATTGTTATCCCCCTTTTTTTTAAGTGAGGGAAATTGAAGCAGATGGGGTTAAGTGACTCACATAGCTTGTAAATGTTCTGAGGCTGGATTTGACTCAGTTCTTGACTCAGTTCTTTGACTCCAGGCTCAGTGCTCTATCCATGGCACAACTCACCGGCCCCATGAGCTGTTTTGCCATATGAGACAAGTATGTGTAACCAGGTCCAAGTGACAGTTATCAAAAGTTCAAGCAAATGCTGGATAGACCTTTCCATCCTATCAATCACACTCAAATGGGGTGACGAACCCACCTGACTCAAAAGCTTTATCAATGATGACATAAAGGAAACATAATAGCCCATAACAGATAACTTTTTTAATCCTTTTTTATTATGAACTTAAGAATCTTCATACATAAACATTTCAATATATAAAGAACAAAAAGGGTTGCAGATGAAAATGTAAGTTTTCTGTAAGTTACATAGTTTTTTAAACATGTATTAAATTTAGCAAGATAAGTTGCAAAATTGTTGTATCCTCTTCTGAATTTTTTCATTTCCTTTTGTGTATTATTCAATGTTTTACTGCTGCTCTTGGCTTTCTGTATTTTTTTGCACCTATATCCTTATGCAGTAACCTACCACAAATAAGTATGGTCAATCAAAACAACACAGGCGTGTCCGCCACGTCCATGCACACCTAATTTGGAATTTCTACTCCATTCCCTCTTTGCCAAGCCAGGAGGCATGCTTCAGAACCGTCTTCAGAAGTCATGACTAGATAGGCAGCACCCACAGATGTATATTAAGGAACACACATGTTCAGCTCCCAATCTACTACCAAGAATAAAGAGGAGGTGGGGCCAGAACATTCTGCGAGCAGTCTCAGGGGCATTCACCTGCAATTAGAAGAATCCTTTCTGCTCAGAACTAGACATTTGCTCTGAGAATGACTCAACCCAGGTACCTGGTTTGCTTGCTTCTTGTTGTTCAGGTATTTCACTCCTTTTTGCAACCCTGTCAGAGGATTAGCAGAGGCAGAAAAGGAAGGCAAAACTCAAATCAGTTTCTTTGGTCACTCATGTCAGATGAAAGAAAGATTTGATTTATTCCATCTGGCCCCAGACAGTAGAACTAGGAGCAAAGGGTAGAAGTGGCAGGACAAAAGATTTCTGCTCAATATTAGAAAAAAATTTTTTCCAATAACTAGAGCTGTCCAAAAATTGGAATTGCTGCCCCCAGAGGTAGTGAGGTCCCCATTACTGGAGGTCATAGGATCATAGATTAAGAACTGGGAACTCTTAGAATCTTCAAGTAAAGGCTAAGTAACTATTTTCACTTTTCAAAGGGGGCTGAGCAGGGAAGGAAACCAGAAAGGCATCATGTAGAAAGCACCTGACTTGGGCCTAGAAAGATGAGATTGGCTTTTATAAACAGAGAAAGAGCAAGGGGGGCAAAAACATGGAGACAGGAGAGGGCAAGATGAGAAGAGGGGACAGAATATGATCCATCTAGGCTGGAACTTGGAGGATGAAGAAAGTAGTAAGAGACAAGGCAGGACAGCTAGGTTCAAGCCATAATACGGAGGGCCTTGGATGTTAGGGTAATTTCATATTTTATGCTAGAGAAAAAAAAGGAAGCCTCTGAAAGTTTTGACTAAAAGAGCATAGTGATCAAAACACTTTGGAAGGAATATAAAGGAACGTTAGTGGAGGGGAGAGAACAGAGGCAGGAATACCACTTAGGAGGCCATTATATTAGTCCCAGTAGTGTCAAACTCAAATAGAAACAGGGACAGCTAAATCACACATAAAGATCCCCATGGGCTGCATATTGACTTGGTTTTAAAATATAGTATTATCTATGTTTTGTTGTATTCTTATTTATCTTGTTAAATATTTCTCAATTACATTTTCCATTCAATTTTATTTTGTTTTCAATTTCAGATTCTCTCCACCCCCACCTCCTCGCCCACCCTTTGAGAAGGCAAGAAATACAAAATCCATTACAAACATGAAGTCATGCAAAACAAATTTCCACATTGGCTATGTTCCAAAAAAAAAAAAAGAAGATGAAGAAGAAAACACAAAAGAAGAGAAAGGGAAAGGGAAAGAGAAGGGAAAAGGAAAGGGAAAGAGGAAGGAGAAGGAAGGAAGGAAGGAAGGAAAGAAGGGAGGTAGGGATAATCTGCAATTTGAGTCCATCAATTCTCTATCTGGAGGTAAATAGCAATTTTCATCATGAGCTCTTTGGAACTGTGTTGGGTAATCTGGTTTGGGCCATATTTGGGAGCATCATGGGCTGCATGCATTCTTTGGGTTGCATGTTTGACACCTCCGATCTAGGTAAGAATACATGAGGGCCTTCACTAGAAGGGTTAAGGCAAAAATGGAAAGAAAAGACAGATATTGCAGAGATATAAACAAAAACCTTGGCAAATGATTGCATGTCAAGAAGGAAAAGTAAAAAATGGTACTGGAGTTTTGATGATTGCGAAATCATCAACAGAAATAGGAAGCTGGGGAAGAACAGGATTTGGCAGGAGGAAATATGGAATTTATTTTGAGATGCTGGCAGGACTTCCAAGTAGAGGTGTCCAACAGGTAAGTAGCAATATGAGAGATATTTAAGGCAGATATATAGATACAGGAATCATCTACATAGTATTAATCACTGAAGTAAATGGAATAATTAAGGGAGAGATGAAAGCCAAGGACAAAAGCTTGAGGAACACCTGCAATTAAGGGCCAGAAGGTTGATGAGGAGCTAACAGAGGACTAAGAGGAGAGAGAATCTGAGAGGCAGGAGAAGAGATATGAGTGTTCATTGTCCCCAAAATCAAAGCAGGAGAAATTATTCAGAAAAAGGAGATGGTCAGGAATGATAAATACTGCAAGATGAAAGCTGCAAAGGAGCCATTAATAAAGGATTTGATGACTAGGAAGTCACTGGGGACATTTGACAAGCAGTTACAGGGGAGTGATAGAGACAGAAGTCAAAATGCAAGGGGTTGAGGGGAGAGTTAGTGGGGAGGAGGGGTAGGCAAAGGGTGTAGTAGATGACTTTTCCAGGATGATGGCAGCAAAAGGAAGAGAATGAGATATAGTCAAGTAAAAAAAGCAACATGGTGTCCATGTCAGAAAAAATGTCTGTCTCATCCTTCATCCCTTTATCACCTCATAACCAGTCTTCTGAAGTGATGATTAGTTACCACTTGGATCAAAGGCACTGATCAGAACAGTATAAGGGAGTAGCAGAGTCAAAGGAAGGTTGTGGTTTGTTTTTTTGTTTCATAGTTGGTGAAAATATGGCTAGAAAGCAGTTTGTGTGGAAAAGACCTAGGGTTTTAGTAGACTGCAAGACCAACATGAGTCAGTAGTGTGACGTGGTAACTACAAAAGTTAATATGATTCTAGGCTGCACCAACTGAGCTGATCATAATGTTTATAATGAGAGGGGTGAGGATCCCACTATACAGAACACATCAGAATATTATTATTTTTAAATAATATTTTATTTTCCCAATTATATGTTAAAATAATTTTTTAAATTTTTAATTAATGTATTTTGAATTGTCAACAGTCACTTCCATAAGCTTTTGAGTTTCAAATTTTTCCCCCTCCCTCCCCAAGATGGTGAGCAATCTGATATAGGCTATACATATATATTCCTATTGAACACATTTTTACACTAGTGATATTTTAGGTAAGAATTAGAACAACTAGGTAAGAATTAGAACCACTAGAAAGAGGAAACAAAACACAACAGAAGAAAAAAATAGCAAATAGTATGCTTCGATAAAACAATTTTTAACATTTGGGTTTTTTAAAGTTTTGAATTCCAAATTCTATCCCTCCCCTTTCCTCTCCCTGAGACAGTAAGCAATCTATACGTTATACATATGCAATCACGTAAAACATTTCTATATTAATCATTTTGTACAAGAAGACAAAGAAAGAAAGAAAGAAAGAAAGAAAGAAAGAAAGAAAGAAAGAAAGAAAGAAAGAAAGAAAGAAAGAAAGAAAGAAAGAAAAAGAAAGGAAGGAAGGAAAAAAAATAATATGCTTCAGTGGTTTGGCTTTAGAGTCAGAAAGACGTGGTTTCAAACCCTGCCTCTATACACATTCCATGGGAAAACCACGATCTCTCAGTGCCCTGGCATCTAATAATTTGCAGAACAATTGCTGATTTGCATTGGTAGAGGGAGTTTCCTCACTGGGAATTCCCTATACCAATAAAATCATGTTTCAAAAAAAAAAACTGCATGCTGAGGAAGGTGATCAAGATGATAAGGGGGCTGGAGAGCACGTTGCATGAAAACTGATTGAAGGAGCTGAGACCATTTAGTGCGTAGAAGAGAAGACTTAGGAGAGACATGAGAGCTGTCTTTTAAGTGTCTGAAGATCTATCATGTGCGAGAGAGGTTAGACTTTTCTTGCTTGCTCCTGGAGGGCAGTGAATTGGTCTGCCTAGGAGGCCATGCCCCTCACTGGAAGTTTACAAGTAAAGGGATGCTAAAGAGAGCATACTTGTTAAGGTCCAGCTTGTTTTATGTGACTTCTCAATTTCCTCCTTATCACAGGATAATAGATTTAGAACCAGAAGAAACCTTACAGATCAACCCTGCTCATCCCCCTCCCTTACCCCCCCAACACATTATACTGATAAGGAAACTAAGTACTTGAGAGAATAAATTGTTAGTAAGTAGTAGTGGTGGTATTAGTGGTGCTGCTGCTGCTGGAGGTGATGGTAGTGGTGGTGGTGGTGGTGGTGGTGGGAGTGGTGGGAATGGTGGGAGTGGTAGTGGTGGGAGTGGTGGTAGTGGGAGTTACAGTAGTTATACTATAGTTATAGTAGTAGTAGGAGGAGGAGGAGGAGTAGTGGTGGTTGTGGTGGTAGTAATGGTAGTGGTAGTTACACTAGTTATAGTATAGTTATAGTAGTAGTTGTAGTTGTAGTAGTAGTAGTAGTAGTAGTGGTAGTAGTAGTAGTAGTAGCAGTGGTGGTGGTAGTGCTGCTGCTGCTGCTGCTAGTAGTATTAATAGTAATAGTAGTGATAGTAGTGGTAGTGGTAGCTATAGTAGTTATAGTTAGTAGTAGTCATAGTTGTAGTTGTAGTAGTAGTAGTAGTAGTTACAGCTAGCATTTATAGAACATTTTAAGATTTGCAGCAAACTTTATAAATACCTCAACTTGTTCTCACAACAATCATGCATAGTAGATGTTATTATCATCCCTAAGAAACTAAGGCAGACAGAGGTTAAGTGACTTGTCCAGGGTCATGTAGCTAGTAAATATCTGAGGGCAGATATGAATCAGACCTTAATGACTTGAGGTCCAGTATTCTATCTCTTACAGAACATTGCTCTGATACTTTATGAGAGGTATGTTTGGAGGCTGAGAGAAAGGAGCTAATAATAATAACAATAATAATAATAGTAATAGCTAACATTTATATAGTGCTTATACTCTGCCAGGCACTGTGCTAAGTACTTTATAATTATTATCTCATTTGATCCTCACAACAAGCCTTGGAGGTAAACACTATTATCTTCATTTTAGAGATAAGGAAACTTAGACAAACAGAAATTAAGTGATTTGCCCAGGGTCATACAGCTAGTAAATATCTGAGGGCAGATTTGAACTCAAGCCTTACTGACTCTGGATTCAGTGCTCAACCTCTTACACAACAGTGCTCTAAGATTCTATGATAGGTGAGCATGTTAGAGGTCTGAGGGGAAGAAGCCTATTAAGATAAGATTGGCTCTCACAGCCTATGAGATAACCCAGTGACTTAATTCTTTGCCTTGCCTCAACCCTGTGTCTTTAGTGGCTGAGCAGTCTTTGTGATAGGCACCATGCCCAAGTATAGCCGTTCAGCACAGCTCTAGTGAATGCAGCCTCCACAGCTTACATTTTTTTCCATCTATTCACTTGTTCCCATTCAGTTTCTACTTCCTGCCTAGGAAACGCCTCCATCTTCCAACTCATTTGCAGCACAGAAATGCCTGAGAGGGCCTAAGCTCAATGTATGACCAAGCCTTTCCTGGCTCCAGGAGCACCCACCTTCTCAGGGGGTTCTGTACTGTCTCCTGAGCCTAGGTTCCCCAGTGAGCTTCCAGAATCTTGTTACCATTTTAATACTCAAACACTCTGCACAAACATTAGAAGTAACAGCCACGTCCCACCAATGGAATCTGCCCCATCTCTCAGCGCATACTCATATGCACCAGCCTGGACACACCCACAGTTTACATCAGAAACTCCCAGAAGACCAGGACTGCCCCCAATTTCCATGAGCAATACCTTGGGGAACTCAATTCCTGTCCTCAATTTCCTTATCAATAAAATGAAGCATCAGAGGATCAAAGATTTCAAGCTAGGAGGAAGTTTAGGGATCATCTAGTTCAATCTCTCTTGTTTTACAGACCCAGAAAGAGGTTAATGTTTGTGTGGTTGTGAGTGGCAGAGCTGGGATTTGAATCCAGGTCCCTTGACTGTAAATACAGTGCACTTTCCACTTCACCATGCAGTCAGACTCCAGTCTCTGCCAGCATATGACTGCTGTGTCCATTGCCACATAGGTTTCTTTCCTGTTAAATGCTGATAAGAATGGTGGTGGACAGTGACTCTTTTTAGAGCTTCCTTTTCTCTACCAGTAAACTGGGATGACAGCGCTGAAACAGGAGGTGGGAGAGCTGGTGCATCGTTCTTTAGGGAATGGACAGATGTGTAAATTGACCACTCAAATCCAAGAATCTGAGCTGGCAGTTATTGACTATCATAGACCTCAGAGAGTTTAAATTGAGGACCACTCAAAGGACAATGGAGAAGTACATGTGAGGGTAGTTTGCAAAACCAGACCAATTAAGAATTTAACCCAAAAAAGTGATATAAAGGATGGCATTAGAGAAATTTGTGACCAGAAAAAGAAAAGGTAGTTCAGTCATGAGTGAGAGTGTGTGATAACCAATGGATAGCAAGTAAATGCAAGACCCAGAGAATCTAGAGGATGATGGGGGAGGGAGCAAAGCAGAATGGAATAAATATTTCTTGATGCTATATGTCAACTATGTGCCAGGCACTGTGCTAAGTGCTTTTTACAAATGCTATCTCATTTGATCCTCACAACAATCCTACAAAGTTGGGGCTGTTATTATCTCCATTTTACAATTGAGGAAACTGAGGCAGACAGCGATTAAGTGACTTGCCCAGGATCACATAGCTGATAAGTGCCTGAGGCTGGATTTAATCTCAAGTCTTCTTAACTCCAGGTCCACTACTCTATCCCCTGAGTCACCAGCTGCCACTAGGATCACAGATCCTAGCTGGGGGGATCTCAGAGTCCATTTAGTGACCCAGGGGTGGGGAACCTGCAGCCTCGAGGCCACATGTGGCCTTCTAGGTCCTCAAGTGTGACCCTTTGACTGAATCCAAACTTGTTCTGTGAAGTTCAGATTCAGTCGAAGAGCCAGTCTAACCTCTCCTTCTGCAGATAAGGAAGCTGAGGCCCAAGGAAGCCTAAGGGACCACTCAAAGCTATATAAGTAGCAAACATCAGAGGCAATATTTGAAAGATGACCTACCCCCTCAAATAAATGGGGGGGCCTCTTGCTGAGGATTTACAAGAGAGCATGAACAAGAGTTGCAGAGAATGACAGGGCATAATGGTGGGATGGGATCTGCATCACTGGAGAGAATAGCCACATCGACAAGATTACGGATCCATGAAAGCATAAAAAGGCAATCTGCCCTGAATGACCTCCCCAGAGTAAGCCAGAGAAGTTCATTGTGCAGCTGGGTCAGTAGACGGAGTATTCTGGGCTCAGCCCTGGCTGCTCTCACCCCCTGGAAGAGTGCAGACTAACCTCTGCCCCTAGCTACTAGACTCACTGCCCTCCTCCCAGAGCCTCCCCTCCTACCTCCCAAATCTCCACATGAAGCCCTTTGCACAGCTCCCCACTTAAGCTAACAAGAGAACCCAGCCACATGCTATCAGGTGCATCCCCAGAAACATTCCCCAGGGAGGAAAAACCACCTTAAATCTCTACGACACAAGGCACCAGACTGGCTTTGGACTCATTTCCTGGGACTCAGGTACCTTCCCCCAAAAAATCTCCCATTAAAGAATGAGTCATAAGAATGTACCTGGGCAGGAACAGGAGTTAGAGTAATTGCAGGATTGCTCCAGAAAACAAAGGAAGCTCATTATGAAGCCAGGGAAATAAAACTGTGGGGGAGGGGAGGAAAGGGAGGGTTCTAGGGACTAGAGAGTTCAAGACAGAAGAAGAAAAACAACATGGAGGCCAACTACACTATTTAAGCAGCCTAAGACTAAAACTCAGGAAGGAAAAGAATGGATTAAATCAAACCCCTGACAGGCAATCAATGGACACTCAATTAACGGTTACAATATTACTAATTTATGCAGAATGCCTAAGCAATACAGGTTCTTTCTTTGCCCCATTGAAGCAGCCCTGATGCAATTGTTCCTCTGTGCTCAGAAGTTCAGCCCCAGATCCATCCCAGTCAATGCCTAAATGCCTCTTCACAGGTTGCACCCTTCAATATAGCAAAAAGGATGGGCAAGCCCACTTTAAACAGAAGGGGGAGGGGCACAGAAGGTCACAGGAGCCCATCAGATCAATACTGCAGTCCTGACCCTATCACTCCACATGGGACAAAGAAGGAGTCCCATGGAGAGAGTGCATAATGGACCCCCAAAGGCTCATAAGCAGAATCACTAATGCTGACCTTTCATCTAAGAAACTTGGGGGCTTTTTAAGAACAGGACTTGGTCCCAGGGGCTGGTGAGGCAGAGATGCTCTGACTCACTCTTTGGCTACTAGGTCCCTTGGGATTGATGACACTTTGTAATCATCATAATAGCAGCTATTCATGGCTCACATCAAAGTGAGCGTGTCTGGTGTCTCATTAATTGTCCACGCATCTGTAGATGGTAACACCTGGGGAAGGCAGTTCCTTTTGGGTCTGGGGCAAAAGGAAGAGGGCAGGAAATTGATGCATGACTTCCTAAATGTCATGGTATAACAGAATGGTAATTCAAAACCCATGTCTTAAGAAAACTGAAACCAAAAGTCCAAGCACCAATGTGTGGGAAGCTCCCTATAAAATTCTGTTTGGGGATGGGAGGAAAGAAAGTAGATTCAGAGCAGGGTAGTATAATTTTCCATAACAACTACAAATTCCTAGAATATAGATGGAGTATCTGAATTTCATTTTAAGTTAACCCCCAGTTTGGCACCTTCACAGAATCTCAGAGTTGGAAGAGCCTCTCAGAGGTCAGAGTCAAATTATACCTGAATAGTAATCCTTTCTACAAAATCTCCAACAAGCAGTCATGTAGCTTCCATTTCAATACCTCCTTGCTCTTCCCTGAGGTGACAATCCATCTCCTGACTCCAAATGTTTTCACTGGCTATCCCCCCATGCCTGAACACTCTCCCTGCTCATCTCTGCCTCCAAGTTTGCTGGCTTCCTTCAAGTCTCAAATAAACTTACAACTTCTTCAAGAACCATTTCCCACTCTCCTTAATCTTAGTGCCTTCTCTGAGATTGTCTTCAATTTATCCTGTATATATTGTGTTTGTACATTAAGTATTTGCATGTTGTCCCCACCATGAGATTTGTGAGCATCTTGAGAGCAGGGGCTGATTTTTGCTTTTCTCTGCATCCCCAGTGGTTGCCACAGGGCCTGGCATCTACTATGGTAGGTGCCTAAGTAAGACTGACCAACTCTCTACTATACTTACCTCTTTACATAACAAGACAGATAACAGAGAAGATGGCAGGTAATCTGAGACAGAAAAGCACTAGCAGATGGAGAAAGCTGGAAAGGCTTCCTGACATAGATTCCCAAAGTGGAGATACCAGCCCCTAATGGGCACTGGAATGATCCAGGGGAGTGGTAGTAGCCTTGGGTGCAAGTGGGAGGCGTTGAATAAAAATAAGGGGGTGGTGAAAGCATAAAAAAAGAAGAGAAGAAATTTTTGAAAAACTGTTTGTACATGTTTTATCTATTGTGTAACAGAGTAAAAGTCATGGTGATTTTGTTATTTTCCAAATAAACACACAAAATGCAAGTTGTAACTAATCAGTGGTCAGGTCTACTGACAGGTCTTAACAAGTAAGTGTTGGCTGGCCAGCATGTAGCAAATTGTATGGAAGTCCAGCATGCATTGGTAGGAATATGAGCGTGTAATGACTTATTTACAATATGATACTCTATGGTTACATGATGCAATATTGGGTGATCAAAATTTCACTGCAGGAAAAAAAAACATAAATTTACAATCAATTATTAAATTTAAGATGTATCTTTTTAAAAATATATATTTTTGAAATGATACAAATTTTTTTTAAAAACCATTAAAGGGTTAATGAAAGTAGACTTCCAGGGGGGTGCTGAGTGATTTTATTTTTAAAGGGGGTAGTAGGCCAAATAAATTTGGGAACCTCTGCTGTAGAAGGTACCATTAGAACTAAATCTATCTAGGACTAAGAGGCTGAGGTGAAAAGGCAGAATCCTAGGCATGAGAGTTGGCCAGTGAAAAGGCATGGAGACCAGAAATGAAGCATTGTGTGTTAGAAGCTGCAAGTGTAGTTAGATCATAGGGTGTTTGGAATGGGAGAAAGTATAAATCCTGCGGGTTATAGGAGCCACTGAAGTTGGGGTGGGGGAGATTTACATAGTCAGAAAAAATATGCAGTAATTGCACATGTATGACCTATATCAAATTGCTTATAGTCTCAGAGAAGGGGGAGGGAAGAGAGGGAGAGAAAATTTGGAACTCAAAAAAATTTTTAAATGAATGTTAAAAATTGTCTTTACAGGGAATTGGTAAAAGAAATAAAATACTATTTTAAAAATATGTGTAGGCAGCTGAGTAGAGGATGGATTGGTGTGAGGAGAGACTGGAAGGCAGACACCTGTTAGAAAGCCATCTCAGTAGTCCAGGTAACAAAAGATGACGGCCTGAACCAGAGAGACAGCAGTGTGAGAAGAGAGAAGGGAATAAGCATTAGGGATGGTGTGTAAGTAAAAACAATTAGATTTGGCAAGGGATTGGATATGTGGGCTGGGTGACAGTGAGGAATTCATGATACCCAACTGGCAGACCTTGGGGATAGGGTGGTGCCTTTGACAATAATGGGGAAGTTTAGAAGGTGCATTCTCACGCAGCAGGTAGCCACATGGGTCAGATTCCACCTTGAAATCTTTAGCTCTGAAGAGGTCCTTCATTTTACCCCAGGTTCCCTCTGTCTCCACCTTTAAAGGGCCTCCCCCATCCCATTCCTATTCAGGAAGTGAATAGGACAAGAACTTCTAGGGACTTTGCTTCATTACAGATTGAATCTCAGATGGGGTGACAGATGCATGCTCAGCTCTCCATGGAGAGAGAACATGGGCTGGTGGCTTCACGACTCCTCTGGGAGAACTTCATCACTGCTCTTGGGTTCCCCTGGGAAGACTGCAGGCAGAGGAGGAGAGCTTTGAGAAATCATAATTCCAGCTCTTGCCAAATATTTCCAATCCCCTCACTTTACAAATGAAGCCCAGAGAAAGTAAATGACTTACCCAAAATCACACAGGTGATAAGTGACAGGAAGAGATTTTGAACCACCTTTTGACTCTTTCCACCATATTATGCACTAGAGGTTGGACCAACAGGTTGAATTTTCCAGACCTGAGGCTCTCATTTTCAATTTGGAAGCCAGAGCTACAGGTACCTGTAAGCCAAGGGCAAGCTGCTTAACACTGGCAGCAGGCGAAGCAAGGTAGAGAGGAAAGGCATGGTCCTAGGACTCAGAACAACCGAGTTGTCCTGGCTCTGCTAATATCTAGCTGCATAGCTTCAGGGGAATAATTTCAGCTCTCTGGGCCTGTTTTCTTCATCTATCCAAGTAAATGCACTGGATGGGATTCAAATCCAAGCCCTGTAGTTCCACATCCAGCCAGTTCTTGCTTTTTACAGGCCTTAGATTGCTTTCAGCACCTAAAAGGGAGACTGGGACTAGGTGAGGATTTCAACTTACAGAGTCTTCTTACCCCTTCACCTCCACCCCAGAGGCCTCCTTCCTTTTCCCTGTACAAATGCCTCTCTATTTTCCCATGTGATGACACAGTGTTCAAATGGGATAGCATCCATTCAATATATCTCAGAGGTTACCTCAGCCACAGAAACCTTGCTTGAATGCTGGGCTGGGATAGGGCTTTCCAACTTGAAGATTTTAAGCACAGATCACAAAAACAGATATTCAGGGACTTTAAACCCAACCATTTAGCTGCTTTTTCAGCTTGGAAGTGTCACAGTTACTTGCAAATGGGCCTTTGGATAATTGAACAACTACAATTTAATGGCTTTTCTGGGCTGCCCTAGCCGGTAGAAGACTGTTTTCTAATCAACAAAGGCCACCAACCTCTCCCCAAAACTAAAATAATCACCCTGACCCACAAAACCATGCCTCTGAGCAATGCCAACAGTCAGTCACACCTCACCATGAAATAACCCATGGCTGCTCTCCTCCCCTCATGGGGCCATCAACCGCTCCATTTGCTGGCTATTATTTTAAAAACCAAAATTTTATTAGCAGTGGAACATGAGTAATAAATACTAATAAACCGTTTGCACTTGAATTAGCCTCGGTCATCCTGGGATCAAAGAGCCATTTGTCAAAATCAGACTCACTTCCCTACCACCATCTTGCGGTCAGGAAATAGACTCTCCCAAGGTCATAGGAGCTTTTTGTTTTGTTTTGTTTTGTTTTGTTTTGTTTTGTTTTGTTTTGTTTTTTCCTAGTGAAGTAAGTCCTCATTAGCCTGTGTGTTTAGAAACAGTATGGGCTCAGAGGTTGAAAGAGTATGTTACAAGAAGCAGGGCTTTCCCACCACTCCAGCATGGCATTCCTGTCTTATTTCCTTTCTATTTCCTCCCTCTCCCACTCCAGACCTATATTCCTCTTATTCCAGCCCTCTCGCCCCAGAACTATAAGCCTTTTTGTCCTCTCAAATCACATTCCCACTCAGACTTTCCTGGGCATGGACAACCTACAGGATCTAATCTCCTCCCCATCTCTCTGCTGGCTGAGCAGTCATTGCCACCAATAGACCCTCTCCTCTCTTTACAAAACATTCACCAATAAATCAACCAACAAGTATTAACTGAACACATCTGCTATGTGGAAGCCACTGTGGGGGATAGGAAGAAGCATGAAGCAAGGTAGCCTTCTGCCCTTGAGGAGCTTACAATCAGTTAGGGGGAGAAGACATAAACACACAAAAAGATCAGCAGCATAAAGTCATCTATGCGTGCATAGATTTAGAGCTGAAAAGCACCTGAGATGTCATGTAGCCAGATCCCTCATTTTATAGATGAGGAAAGTGTCTTGTCCATTGTCACACACAAAGACAGTAATAGCCAATGCTGCATTTCCCACACGATTTTAGTACATTAAGTATCTACCATGTGCCAAGCACTGGTAACAGGTACAGTGACAAACATCAAGCAGTGACATTCTACTGGGAGAAAGGGAATACAAAATTTATATAAAGTAATTGGGAGGAGGTGGGGAGAAGGATTGATACCTCAGGGAATCAGGAAAGGTTTCACACAGGAGGGTAGCGCTTAATCTGAGCCTTAAAGGGAGCTAGGAATTCCAAGAGGCAAAGGTGAGGTGGGAAAACATTGCCGACATGGGAGCAGGAGTTAAAATGTCACGTATTCACCAATCTAGCTGGAACGCAGAGTAAATGAAATCAGTCTAGAAAGTTAGATCGGAGTCAGATTTTAAAGAGTTTTAAAATGACAAACAGAGGAGTTTGTATTTTATCTCAGAGGTGACAAGGGAGCCTCTGAAGTTTTTTGAGGAAAAGAGTGGCATGGTCAAACCTGTGCTTTAGAAATATCAATTTGGCAGCTATGTGGAAGACGGATAAAAAAGGGCTGGAGGCAGGAAGACTAAGTGATTCTACTGGGCCAGGCAAGAGGTGATGGGGCCATGTACTACAGTACATGACATTTTATTAAAGGGCCTAAATGGCCTTTACCTAAAGGGCCACATCTGGCCTCGAGGCCACAGGTTCCCTACCCCTGGCCTAGAAAGAGCTAGGTGATGCAGTGAGATAGAGTATTAGACCTTGAGTCAGGAAGACCTGAGAGTTCACATCCAGCCACAGACACTCAATGGCTATATGACCTGGGACAAGTCATTTAACTTCTCAATATATCAGTTTCATCATCTGTAAAATGGGTGTAATAACAGCCTTTAACTCTGGGGTTGTTATCAGAATCAGATGAGATAATGTATACAAAGGCCTTTACAAATTTTCAAGCACCATATAAATGTTAGCTATTACTATCCCAGAAGAGGTATGACTTGAGCTATGCCTTGATATATTTGGGGTATAAGGATGGGGACGTAGTTACTATTTTGATAGGCAGAGGCGGAACAAATAGTGTAGGTACAAATTTCAGGCTAGGGAAAGGACAGGAGTAAAGGTGCACTGGCAGGAAGTAGAAAGATAACAAAGAGTTTACGAATTCTTTGAGAACCTTAAGAGTCATCCAGTCATCATCTGAGCTGCCTACATGATTCCTGAAGAAGGGCAGAAGAAGGTAAAGGTACTAGATTGGGGAGGGCCTTGAAAGCTAGATCAAGGAGCTTGGTTTTTATCAGGTAGGCAGTGGGGAACCATTGACAGCGTTTGAGCAAGTGAATAGCATGGCAAAATTGGTGTTCGGGGGAAATTAATTTGACGGTAGTGTGCAGAGGGGCTGGAAGAAGAAATGGACAATAGGGACACAACTTGTTACAGTCGAAGGAATTTCATTTTAAAAAACCACACTTCCCTCATCCTCCACCACATAGTTCTTCAACAGTCAGTCAGTCTAGCATTTAAGGGCCTAGGCCTACCATGTGCCATGCATTGTGCTAAGTGCTGGGGATACAAGGAAAGGCAAAAGAGAGTCCCCACCCTTAAGGAACTTCCAGTGGAGGGAAGTGCTTTCCTTCTCTTCTCCTCTCACCACCCCCTACCCCCACTATCCAATAGCAAGCCATGGGGAACTTTGACATTTATAAATGTGTCATGGAACAGAAAAAGTGGAACACACTGTCCTCAGAATTAAGGACTCTCTGCCACTGGTAAGAGACAACACTCAAAATATTACAGGGAGGGGCTTCAAATACCGTTCAGAACAATGGCCACAAGCAATGACCATTCTGTTCTAGGAAATCCTGAAGGCCGTGGCCAAGAATCAGGAGCTAGAGTGCTGGACTTGAAACCAGGAAAATCTGGGTTGAAATCCTGCCTCACACATATACTGGCTGTGTCACCCTAGACAAGTAATTTAATCTCTCTGTGCCTCAGTCCATGGCCTTTGAGGTCCCTTCCAGTTCTAAATCTGTGGTCCTACTACTAGAAAAAGAAGGCAGATAGTGCAACATGACTTCTTTTTCCTTCTTTATTAAGGGACCTCATCCTCTATACTGCATCCATCTCCCTTCCCAATGGCTAAAAGAATTCCATTCAATCCAAGAGGCACCTACTAAGTAAGTGATAGTAAATCAGCCTGACTTGGTGTTGCCTATGCAGAGACTGTTCTCCCACCTCATTCATTATCTGCCCCCTGACTTCTCTGGTTCCTTTCAAATTCCAGCTAAAATTCCATCTTCTACAAGAAATTTTTCCCAGTTCCCTCAATGCTGGTTCCTTCTCTTCAATTTGTTGTTGTTGTTGAGTTTTGTCCAACTCTATGTGACCCCATGAACAAAGTCCCCATTGGCAAAGATACTGGAGTGGTTTACCATTTCCTTTGCCAATGTGTTCCCATTTTACAGATGAGGAACTGAGACAAACAGAGGTTAAGTGATTTGCTCAGGGGCAGCTAGGTGGTGCAAAGCACTGGGCCTGAAGTCAGGAAGACTCATCTTCCTGAGTACAAATCTGGAGTCAGACACTTACTAACTGGGTGACCCTGGGCAAGTCACAACTCTATTTGCTTAATTTCCCCATCTGTAAAATAAGCTGAAGAAGGAAATTTTTCTTCCAATACAATGTGAGCTCCTTGAGGACAGACACAATATTCACCTTTCTTTGTATCTATCCCTAGCTTAGCTCAGTGACTAACACATAGTAGGTGCTTAATAAATTCTTGCTGACCAACTGACAATTGTCTCTATGAGGTGATTAGTAAATAAAATTATAACAATTATACCCATATTATAAATGAAGAAACAGGTTTGCCTGTAGTCACACTAGTTAATGAAGGATAGAGTTGGAATTCGAACCCAAGACTTAGGCCTCTAATTCAGCCAGGTCTCCTTCCACTAAATATGACTGGCTCTCTCAGGGAAGACATCTAGGAGGAGGTAGGACAGGCCTGACTCACAGAAAACCTTCTCCCAGCAGGCAGAATGGCTGTACCAAGCCACAGCCTATCTCCTTCTCCTAGCAAACCTTGGATAACAATAAGCCTTTATCTGTTTTGTCAATTGTCTATGAGCACTGACACAGTCATCTCTCTCTTTGGAGACAAGGCCATTGGCCATGTGTGTGACACACACACACACATACACACACACTCCAAGATGCAAATGGATCCCCCTATCTCCTGCCCCGCAAGCTGCGAGATCTCTGTGAAGATGCAAATCCCCTGCACGAGATCTCTGTGAAGATGCAAATCCCCTGCACGAGATCTCTGTGAAGATGCAAATGCAAATCCCCTGCACGTGGGCTCTGGGGAGACAGTGACAGAAATCACATTATGCAGCCCTCCCCTTCCCACCACAGTGGCTGGAATAAATATTGCGAATCTTCCTCTCTCACCTGGCAGGAATCTGACTGTAGGGAGTTTTAATTGAATGCAACACCAATGCCCCAAGCCCTCCTGGCTTCTCCTGGCCCCCACCCTGGCACCCCCCACAGAGTATGCTGAGGGGGCCTGCCTGGCCATTGGCATGGTTAAGCATTCACGATGGCAAAAGGACAAATGCATTCATCCCTCATTCCCTGCTCACCATTCTGGCTGAAGCTCAGTCTCCAGAAGTAACAGTTTGAGGAAACTGGGGCTTTGTTACACTCTCCCTGAAAGGAAAGCAGTCATTGAAACCAATGCTAGAATTAGGAGTAGACAAGACACTACCTGGGGTCTAACACCTGAGGGGAGGGGCAGAATAAAAAATAGACATCTTAAAAAAATTAATATCCTTATTTTTAATGATAAAAAATTCTACTTTTCAGGACACAGAGGCATTTATCTTGTGATCAGTCAAGTCACGGGTATGACAGTGAAATTTCATAGACTCCAATAGACAGTAAGATTAACTATAGTGTTTCTCAACTTTTAAAAGGATAAGAATCCCTGTGAAACAAATTTCATGAAACCCCACATGGCAGTAGTTGTATTATTAACAGCCTTTGGCTGAGGAAAACACTCAGCTGGATATGAGTTCCTTGCAAATAACTCTGCAGTCCCCAAGGGATTTGTGGTTCACAAGCTAGGAACCACTGTTATTATGGGAAGAATATTCACTGTCAAGTCAAAAGACCAGGGTTCGAATCCTTACTCTGTGACTGCGGGTACTACAAGTCATTACTCATCTCTGAGCCTCAGCTTCTTCCTCTCTAAAATGAAAGGCACCAAATAAACATAGATTTAGAGAAGCAATTTAGAGACTACCTAGTCTAACTTCCTCCTTTTACAGAGGAGGAAAGTGAAGTCAGGCAAGGTTGGGTGATTTGTCCAATATCACAGATATAGTAAATGGTAGGGGCAAGATTTGAACCCAGGTCTTCTGCCTCTAAATGCAGCACTCACCCCACTGCATCATGCTGCCAACTCGAACCTTCCTTCCTTCCCTCCTTCCTTTGTCCAACAGAAGGAAAACAATTTTCAAGTCCTACGTAGGACATGCTAATGCCTCGCCCTGGTGCTTTTATGGTCCTGGTTTTGCCAATTTCCCCAAAATTCCAGAAGCCTAGAAACCACATCAACATTTACCAAAGAAGTTTGTTCAGGTTTATTCAACCATACGGTGAATTAGATCCAAAACATTCACCATCTTCTTTGTTCTTTTCTCCTTCCCTTCCCTTTCCTTCTCTCAAACTGTTTACCCTCACTTTGTCCACTCACCCTCTGAATTTTCCTCCTTCTTAGTATTTCCTCAGGATGGCCTCTGAGTCAAGCCTTCCCCAAGTTACCCCACAAAGTAATAGGAAAAAATATTGGACTTATAATTAAAAGGCTTGGACCTGAATCCTGACACTGCCATTTACAAGCTGTGTGACCTTCCATAGTCATAAAACCTCTCTGGACCTCATCTGTCAGATGGGACTAATATTTATAGTACTGACTTCATTGGACTATTGGTAAGAAATGGTAACATGGAGAATATATTGTGTGGCAACCTCATGAACAAGAGTTATTACTTGCTCCTTAGGAAGGTCCCTCTCCAAGTTATCCTCCTTCAAATATTTAGATCACTCCTGAAATCCCAGTACCCCCCTCTAAGATTCCCCAGACTGGTAAGAAGAGAGTTGATGACTTTCCCTTGCCACCACAAAATTGGCATCCTACCATGCTAAAAATACATCAAATATTGATATAGATATAGAAATTATATCTATTTATGAGTTTGTCAATTGTCATTTCTCTTGTGGCCTACCGTTTATCTGTCTTAAATTTCAAACTCCCAGAAGCCAGGGACCATGACCATCTGACTCTCTCTACCCAATACCCAGCAATAGTGGATTACATTAGCAACTTCCATTTATTACCTTCTGAATAATTTAAAAATTACTTTCCTCACAACAACCCTGTGAGGAAATAGTGCAAATGCCACTATCTCTATTTTACAGAAAAGGAAACTGAGGTCCAGAGAGCACAAGTTATTTGCCCTGGGTCTCAAAGTTAGTATGTGTCAATGCCAAGATCCAAATCTAGCTCTTCTGACTCTAAGTCCAGGATTCAACACCACCCTCTTTAATTGACCCCCAGAAGAATATAAGCCCCCTATTAGAATATTGAAGCTAATACCCTAAAAAAAATCAAAAGAGAAACACATCACATGCCTTTCACAGATAATGGATAGGGAATGAATTCTTTACCAAATAAGGGATCAAGACAATTATAAAGACAAAATAGATCATTTTGACTACATGAAATTGAAAAGCTTTTGTATAAACAAAATTATCACATTGAGGATAGGAAGAGAAGCAGTCAAAAGGGGGGGAAATAAACTAGATAAGCAATCTCTGATGAAGGTTTGCTACTCAAGATATAAAGACAACTAAGAGAAATATGTAAGACCAAATGTCATTCCCCTATATACATGGTCAAAGGATATAATAAATTATCAAGTCTAAAAAGAATTGCTAACTGTTAACAACTATATGAACAAATGCTCTAAATCACTAATAAGAGAAATGCACATCAAAACAGTCCTGAGGTTTCACCCCCTACCGGGCAAATTGGCAACAAACACAAAAGAAAGGAAGTCAATGTTGGAGGGCTCGTGGAAAGACAGGCGTATGAATGCATTCATTGCTGTTGAAACTGGTACAGTCATTCTGGAAAGCAATTGACCCAGAGAATTTACTGCTAGACATATATACCTCATCGAAGTCACTAACAAGACAATATGATAAACACAGAAAATCAAAGGAAGACACATGAACTAATGCAAAGTGAAGCAAACAGAACCAAGAAAACAATATATACAATCACCTTAATGATGTAAATAAAAAAGAGCAATCAAACAAAACAATCAAAACTGAATGCTGTGAAATTATAAAGGATAAGCTTGGCCCAAGAGGAGAAATATGAGAAGACACCTCCCCCCAATCATTTGCAGAGGTATGAAGCACTTTATATAATGTCATATTGTTTTCAGTGTGTTGAATAGTTCCTCTGAATGTTTTTTTTTTCTTCTTCCTCTTAAAAAAATTATTTGTTATAAAAGATTGCCCTCTGGGAGGTGGGAGGCAGAGAGACAGGTGGAAATGTAGATGATATAAAAACAGAAAATATAAAGAAAAAAAATTGGTTCTTAAAAATAACAAACTCCTTAAAAGCGTGACTGTTTCATTTTTGTCTCAAGTCAATCAAGCCAAACAAATCACTTGGACCTAATTTCTTCACTTGTCAAATGATGGGCTTGGCCTTTTTTGTTTGTTTGTTTGTTTGTTTTATTGGTTTTTTTTTTTAACTCAGCCTATGATTTCTATGATCTGACTGGGGGATGGGGTTGAGACTCATGATTAAACAAAATTCAGGGCAGAGGGCTCAAAGTTCAGAGGGCCTCTGAGCTCAGAAGCATTCTGGAATATTAATCATATTTATTGTGAATTAAATAGGGTTTTACAGGCTAGCCTGGGAACCTAACCATTGTTTACAACATGGCAAAATGTGTTCCGAGTTCCAGACGACTGACTTACAACCCAGTTTTCAGAACACAAGACATTGGTAAATTGGGGGCCCATCTATATGAACTAGACACAGTTGAAATATTATTGCAAGTATGCTACAGTAACTAACAAAGACTAAGGTTAGGAGGTATTACAAGCAATGACAGAATATCCACATGAATGAAAGAACAGAGCCTTACAGTATCAAAGTATTTTGCAACATTATTCATTCAACAAACCAATATGCTCAATGCAGGCAAAGGGGTATAAAGATGAAGACAAAGCACTGCCCTCAAGAGGCTTACAGTCTAGTAGAAAAAATAACACACATAGACAATAACTACGACATAAAGATGTGTACAAATGCTACAAAGAGTCATCTGAATTCTCAGCCCAGTTTTGCCCCTAAAAACCTAGCTGCATGACTTGTGGGAAGTCACATCTTCTCTCTAGCCTTCAATTTTCTCTTCTATGTGATCATATAATATAGTCCAATAAAGTCCAATGAGGAGATTGGACTAGCTGAGGTCCCTTGCTGTTTCTCACACACAGCACTCCAGCTCCCATCGCTGGGTCTTTACTTCAATGCAGGACACGCACTGAGGCCACACTTTTGTTTCTCATAATCCCAAATTTCCATGAAAGCTCAGTTTAGACACCACTTGTGGTACAAATGAAGGAATGCTGGATTTGGAATTGGAAGACCTGGATTTTAATTCCAGCCATTGTATTACTTCCCCTGTGGGCTTGGGCAAGCCACTTAAACATCTCTAGCCCTCAGGTTTCTCAAAAAAAAAAAAAAAAAAAAGGAAGAAAGCACCTTCTAGCTCTGAATCTATGACCTTAAACAATGAGATGATCTATTTCTACAAACTCAGTCATATTCTCATGTTAATTTCATGCCATAGTGTAATCACATTAAAAAAATTAGAAATAGTAGAGTCAGGGCCACAAAACTAGGCAATAACTGGTCCTTTAGCTCAGGGAAAGCCCCTGCTGCAGTAGAAAAAGTGATTGATTTACAATGAGAACACTTGACCCCTGAGGACTTTACTGATCCCTCCCCCAAAATATGAGTATAGTCATTAGCTAACATGTATATAGGGCTTTAAGGTTTGCGAAGCACTTCACATACATGATTTCATTTGATTCTTATAATAACCCTGTGAAGAAGGTGCTATCATAATCCCCATTTTACAGATCAGAAAACTGAGGCTTGCCTAGGCTTACACAGCTAATAAATGTCTAAGGCAGAACTTGAACTCAGGTCTTTCTGAGTCCAAGGCTAGCAGTCTCTCTACTATACCACCAAGCTGCCTGTTAATATTTCTCTTTCCTCTCCTCATATCAATTTGTGTGTGTGTGTGTGTGTGTGTGTGTGTGTGTGTGTGTGTGTGTTTATATTGGCTCAATGGATAGAGCACTGAGCCTGGGGTCAGGAAAACCTGAGTTCAAATCTAACCTCAGACATTTACTAGTTGCATGACCTTGGGCTAGTCACTTGATATCTCTTTGTCTCAGTTTTCTCATCTGTGAAATGGAGTTAATACTGTCCCCTACTTCCCAGGATTATCATGAGGGTCAATTGAGATAATATTTATAAAGCACTTAGCACAGTACTTGGCACATAGTAGGTACTATATAAATGTTAGCTATTATTATTCTCTATATGTATGGAATATAACCTCCTTGAAGGCAGGTATTGTTTCATTTTTGTCTTTGTATTCCCAACACAGTGTGGTATTTAATAAATACTTGTTGGTTGATTGATTGAGTCTGGCTGCATGATTCTTTTGTTTTTTGGTCATTTCAGTCATGTCTGACTCTTTGTGATGCCATTTGGGGTTTTCTTGGCAAAGATACTGGAGTGGTTTGCCATTTCCTTCTCCAGCTCATTTTAAAAATGAGGAACTAAGGCAAACAGGGTTAAGTGAATTGTCCAGGGTCACACAGCCAGTAAGCATCTGAGGTCATATTTGAACTCAGGAAAATGAGTCTTCCTGACTCCAGGCCTGGCACTCTATTCTACCGAGTCACAGAGCTGCCCCTGGCTGCATGATTCTACATAGGCACAAAGGACTATGTGAGTTTGGAGCAGGGAGTGCTCACTGCTCGATGAGAAGATTCAGAAGACTTCATGGAGGTGGTGTCAGCTAAGCTGCACCTTGAAAAATAGGTAGTGTTACAACAGCTGGAGATGATACAGAGTGCATCCAGGTATGCTGAACAGTATTAGCAAAGGTACAGTGACAAGAAAGCACTGAACGTACTCAGAGAAGGGTAAACAGGCCCTGACATAAAGCTGTGTATCTAAAAGGGAGTAGCAGAAGGCAAGGATGAAAACACAAGTTAACACTCACACACTGACTACCTTGAGTACCAGGCTGAGTCAGCTGGACTTAATCAGACAGCCCCACTTCAATCTGAAGTACCCAAACTGAGTCTCTTCCACGTGTATCCTGTCATCACTCCTCTTTAATCCAAAGTAGAGTCAGAATAAGGCATGTGTGTGTGCCCACGGCAAGATTTGGAAATTATATCCCCATCAATGGAAATAGGAACACAATTTTCCCTCTTAAAAGAATAGGTATGTTACTGTCCACCGGAGGCTTGGAACCTTCACTGAACACACGCAGCTTGATGTAGCACAAAATAAATACCTGTGGGCTACAGAGAGCAGACTTTTCTAGCATTAAAAATATGTGCATTTTTAAGAGTAACTTAAAAATCTTTCCTCGCTGTACCCCTCTGCATATGAGGCCTGATGCAACTGCCTACCTTGACCAGGACCGGTTCCAGCACTGTCTAAAGGCTTTTCTCTCTAGCTGCCCAGACCTCAGTTCATGCCTCTAGAGCAGGTATTCTTAACCCCCTCACCCACCTTTTGGGGGTCCATGCACAGATTTTAGGGGGTCCATGAACTTGGATAGGAAAAAAATTATATCTTTCTTTTCATTAACCTCTAGCTGAAATTTTGTATTTCCTTCCCATTATGAACTTAGGTGACAATATGTAGGTATCCATAGGCTTCACCAAGGGGGTTCATGACATAAAATTGAGAACCTCTGCTCTAGGATGCCTGCCTTGTATCTTCTAGTCCCAAATCAAGCTCTGTACTGGTCTCAGGAGGAATAAGGCTACATACATGGAGACCTAGGCTTCAAGAATACTCCTTTGGTGCATGCTTCGGCAGCATATATACTAAAATTGGAATGATACAGAGAAGATTAGCATGGCCCCTGCACAAGGATGACAGGCAAATTCATGAAGCATTCCATATTTTTAAGACTGAGGGAATTGAAAGACCAGTAAAATCTTCTTATCAAATATCTGTAGCCCATAGTACCACAACAAATGGGTTAATTTATGGAATAATAAAAAAAAAAGAATACTCCTTTGACTTCTGCTGGAAACCTGACTTTATAAGTCAGACTGGCTGATTTTGATCAGTCCTTGCTTTAGGATTCCTGGAAATCTCTCTCTTCTCTCAGGCTCTGCCTTGGATGATTTTGGTTGGCCCATCTTTTTGCCCCTACCCAGTCATGTACTTGTGATCAATAGCTTGGATCCCCTCTCTGTCTAGTCAACAAACTTTTAAACCTCTGCTGTGAGCAAGGAACTGTGCTAGATACTGGGGATACAGAGGCAAAAATGAAACAGTCACTGCCCTCAAGGAGGTTACATTCTAGTGGGGAGATACAACATGAGGCCCAAGTAAATACAAGGCAATTTGAGGAGTTGTGAAGGACAGCCTATGCATAGGTGCAGAGATGGAAAGTTGAACAGCAGACTCAAAGAATGGCCACTAGAACACAGAGTGTTTTAATGGAAGTAATGAAAAAAAAACTCTGGAAAGATGAAAGGGAGATAGATTGTAGACATCTTTAAATTCAGGTCAGGGGATTTGTATTGTATTCTAGAGACAAGAGAGAGCCCTAAAGATGCTTGAGCAGGGAAATAACATAGACCAACATCTTTGGGAAATGCTTTTAGCAGCTGTGTGGAAGAGAGTTTGGAGAGACTGGCAGCAGGAAGGTTAATGAGAAGGTTATTGTAACAATGCAGATAAGAGATGGTGAGAGTCTGATGATGAAGGTAGAGGCCATGTCAGTGGAGAGAAAGGAAAGCAAGCAAGAGATATCTTCTTCCTATCTCCAGTCAGCCACTCACCTCTTGGGCTTGATGAATCAATCCTCCCTGTGTTTGTGTATGTACACATATAAACATACGTGTATAGGCATGCATTAGCTATTATGTGTATATATCATATACACAAATGTACATACCTATAGGGACATATTACATACAATTATGTATATAGCATATGTATAATTATATTATGCATATGTACATATTTGTTGTTTGTGTGTATGTATAATTTTCTGCCCTTTGAAGCCTCATCTGATCAAGGGTACCTGGTCCCCTCTTCCCCAAGAGTACATCTAATCACATAATTCTCTTGCTTAAAACCCTTTCATGGCCCCCCATTCCATAACAAATAAGGTCCAAATTCCCCAACCTGTTTCTCAAGGTCATGTGCTGGCTCTCAGAGACCAGGATTCCAAGGCCAAACCACCATCATGTTTATCCTGAAGAAGAAATCACTTACAAGGAACATGGCAGTCACCTTCAATTGTGGGAGAGGGCTTGGGCTTGTTCTGCTTAACCCCAAAGGGCAGAAGCAAGAGTAATGAGTGGAGGTTACAGAGAAGAAGATTCGGGCTCAATATGAGGCATCTAGGTGCTGCAGTGGACAGAGCACTGGGCTGGGAATCAGGAAGACTCATCTTGAGTTCAAATCTGGCCTCAGACACTTTCTAGCAACCCTGTTTGCCTCAGTTTCCTCACCTGTAAAATAAGCTGGAGAAGGAAATAACAAACTACTCCAATATCACTGCCAAGAAAACCCCAAATAGGGTTACCAAAGAGTCAGACTCAACGGACATAAGGAAACAAACATCCTAACACTTCAAATTGTCCAGAAGGGTAATGGTCTGCACAAGAAAGTTGTTATCAGTCCCTAGAAGACCTCAAGTAAGGGCGGAGCCAAGATGGCAGAGGGAAAGCAGTGACTTGCTACAGCTCTCCCCCAAACCCCTCCAAATACCTACAAAAAATGGCTCTAAACAAATTCTAAAGCAGCAGAACCCACAAAAAAACAGAGTAAAACAAATTTCCAGCCCAAGACATCCTGGATGGCTGATCGGAAAGGTATATTGTGCTGGGCTGGGAGAGGAGCACAGTTTGGCATGGGCGCACAGGCAGCAGCGACCCTGGAGCAGGCCTCAGAGGACTGAATCGTGGGCAGCTGTGGCAGTTTCTAGACTTCTCAACCCAGAAACACCAAAGACAACTTAGAAGGTCAATGGGAAAAGTCTGTTACTGCGGTGAGAGAAGAAGCTAGATCTCAGCTGCCCCAAGGGCAGTGGCTGGCTTCTGAGCTTCCCACCCACAGACTGAGGGGGAATCGAGTGGCTGATCAGAGGGGGATTGCAAGGATCTCTTTGCCAGGGCTGAGGCAGGAATCTCTTGCTTTACCAGTGCTTAGATCTGGGTCACAGTTCTGAGGAGCGGTCCTGGGGCGAAGAGGAATGCTGGCATGGTGGAACTTGTGGCGGTGGAGAGGAAACACCTCACCCCTTATCATAGCACCTTGGAAGAACTGAAAATTTTCAGGTCCCTAGAAGTATCTCTGAAAACAGTTGTACAAACCCCCAAAGCTTGGGACAGTACATTCTCCACATTGGAAACAGAACTTAACAAACTTAACAAAGAGTTTAAAACTCAAGTAATTGGTTGGGATCATGAGCAAGCATCGCAAAAAGAGTCAGACTATATTATCTTACTTTGGTGACAAAGAAAATCAAAACATACAACCAGAAGAAGAAAACAAAGTCAAAGCTCCTACCTCCAAAACTTCCAAGAAAAATATGAATCAGTCCCAGGCCTTGGAAGAGCTCAAAAGGGATTTTGAGAAGCAAGTAAGAGAAGTAGAGGAAAAACTGGGGAGAGAAATGAGAGTGATGCAAGAAAATCATGAAAAGTAAGTTAACAGCTTGCTAAAGGAGACCCAAAAAAATACTGAAGAAAATAACACCTTAAAAAATAGCCTAACCCAAATGGCAAAAGAGGTCCAAAAAGTCAATGAAGAAAAGAATGCCCTAAAGAGCAAAATTGAACAAATGGAAAAGGAAGTCCAAAAGATTACTGAAGAAAATACTTCCTTAAAAATTAGAATAGAGCAATTGGAAGCTAGTGACTTTATGAGAAATCAAGACACTGTAAAACAAATCCAAAAGAATGAAAAATTAGAAAACAATGTGAAATATCTCATTGGAAAAACAACTGACCTGGAAAATAGATCCAGGAGAGAGAATTTAAAAATTATTAGAATATCTGAAAGCCATGATCAAAAAAAGAGCCTAGACATCATCTTTCAAGAAATTATCAAGGAAAACTGCCCTGATATTTTAGAACCAGAAGGCAAAATAGAAATTGAAAGAATCCACCCATCTTCTCCTGAAAGAGATCCCCAAAGGAAAACTTCTAGTAATGTTGTAGCCAAATTCCAGAGTTCCCAGGTCAAGGAGAAAATATTACAAGCAGCCAGAAAGAAACAATTCAAGTATTGTGGAAACACAATCAGGATAACACAAGATTTAGCTGCTTCTACATTAAGGGACTGCAGGGCATGGAATATAACATTCCGGAGGGCAAAGAAGATAGGATTACAACCAAGAATCACCTACTCAGCAAAATTGAGTATAATTCTTCAGGGGAAAAAATGGTCATTCAGTGAAATAGAGGACTTTCAAGCATTCTTGATGAAAAGACCAGAGCTGAATAGAAAATTTGACTTTCCAATACAAGACTCAAGTGGAAAATGAAGAGGTAAACAGGAAAGAGAAATCATAAGAGACTTATTAAGGTTGAACTGTTTACATTCCTGTATGGAAAGATGATATTTGTAACTCATGAGACCTTTGTCAGTATTAGGGTGGTTGGAGGGAAAAAATTACATGTATGTATGTAGATAGATAGATAGATAGATAGATAGATAGATAGATAGATAGATAGATAGGTAGGTAGGTAGAGGGCACAGGGTGAGTTGAAGATGAAGGGGTCATATCTGGAGAATAAAATTAAGGGGTGAGGGAGGATTATACTAGGAGAAGGAGAAAGGGAAAGGTAGAACAGGGTAAATTATCTCACAAAAAAAAACAGAAAAGAAAAGGCTCTTACAGTGGAAGGGAAACGGGGGAAGGTGAGAGGGAATGAATGAATTTTATTCTCATAGGATTTGACTTAAGGAGGGTATAACATACACACTCAATTGGGTATGAAAATCTGTCTTACCCTACAGGAAAATAGGAGGGGAAGGGGAGGGAGAGTAGGGGGATGATAGAGAGGAGGGCAGATTGGGAAAGAGGGTAATCAGAAGCAAATTTCTTTTAAGGAGGGACAGGGTCAAAAGAAAGAATAGAATAAATGGGTGGGCAGGGTAGGATTAAGGGAAATAGAGCTAGTTTTTCACAGCATGTCTACTATGGAAGTGTCCTGCATAACTGCACAAGTGTAGCCTATATTGAGTTGCTTGCCTTTTCAATGAGGGTGGGTGGGGAGGGAGGAAGGGAGAAAATTTGGAACCCAAAGTTTAAAAAAACACGTTTTAAAAAAAATGTTTTCACATGCAACTGGGAAATAAGAAATACAGGAAATGGGGTACAGAAATCTATCCTGCCCTGCAGGAAAGTAGAAGGGGAAGGGGGGAGAGATAGCAGGGATAGCAGACTAGGGGAAAGGGTATTCAGAATGCATGCCATCTTGGGGTGGGGGGAGGGGCAAGATGGGGTGAAAATTTGAAACTCAAAATCTTGTGGAAGTAAATGCTGAAAACTAAAAAGAAAAAAAAATAAATTAAAAGAAAAGGAAAAAAAAGGAAAAAAAAAAAGAAGGCTTCAAGTAGAGCTTGGATACCTGCCCAGGTACAGATGAACTAGATGATCTCTGAGTTACCTTCCAACTGAGAAGGTCTGTGCTCTGTATTCTTTTCCTTAGCATGAGCATCACCTCTTTAAATTATTCCTGTTTCCAGTCTACATCTACATGCTGAAAGGCAACTGCCATCAACCAACTGACACTGTAATGGATGTAAAGAATACTTGATTTGGAATCAGAAGACCTGGGTTCAAGTTATGATTCTGATATTTACTTATCTGTGTGATCTCAGACAAATTATCCCACCTCTCTGAGCTCCAATGTCCTCCATTGCGAATAATGACTCATGATAAAACCTCCAGGGAGAGAACTGATGAACTCTCAATGTATATTGAAGCATACATTTTTCACTTTCTTAATTTTTCTTGCCTTTTTTTTTTGCAACATGGCTAATATGGAAATATGTTTTGCATGATTTTACATGTATAATGGATATCATATTGCTTATCTTCTCAATGGGTGGGGGAGGGATTGGAGAAAGGGAGAGAATTTGGAATTCAAATTTTTTTTTCAATAAATGCTAAAAATTAATTAATGGTTGTTTTTTTGAAAGGAAAAATTTTTTAAAATAAAAAAACAGTTTAGTGAATATTTATTAAGTGTTTCTTATGTTTAAGGCACTTTTCCAGGCCCAGAGGGTACAAATATATCTACAAAATGGGAATCACACTTGTATTAATTACCTCAGAGACATGTTGGGAGGATCAAATGGATATAAAGTACTTTGCAATGGTAAATTGCTATCTAAATGCAAGCCTTGGAGCTCTCTCAGAAGGGTCATAGGATTATAGATTTTCAGCTAGAAGGAACCCTACAGCTCAGCTCATCAACACCACCTCCATTTTACAGATGAGGAAACAGGCCTAGAGAGGGGAAGTTACTTATTCAAGGTCACACAGGTAGTCATCAACAGAGTAAAATTTGAATTCAGATCATAGGATCATAGGAATTTAGATTAACAGCTAGACAAGACCCTACAGGTCTTCTGGTTCTACCATCTTATTTTATAGATGAGAAAACTGAGCCCTAAAGAAGAGAAGTGATTTGCCCAAGGTCACAAAGCTAGTAAGCAGCAGCAGTCTAGATCCAAACCCAGATGCTCTGTCTCCAAATTACTATACTCCCCTACCATGGAGCTGAATTGGAGGAGTCTTCCCTCTCATGTCATCCCCTCTACCCCACCTTGAGCATTCTGCAGGGACGGGACTAGAGGATACAGGCACGATGACTTGGCACTATTGACTGGGGTGGGGTGGGGGTGCAGGGCAGTGGAGGAGAGAAGAGAGCCAGGAAAATGCTTGTTTTATTCTTCCACTTTGGTTTCTTGAATTCAGGCCCTGCTAACTCTCATAAAAGTGATTCATCCCCTTCTTCCTCAAATTGCTGCCATCATGCTCTCCCTCACCTACCCACTTGGGGGGGTGGAGTGTGGAGGGCTAAGTGAAGAGAGAAAAGATAGCTAGAGATCACTCTGACAGAAACAAGCTCATTTATTCTTTTCTGAGGGTTGACTTTCCACTCTTTTGATAGTCCAACTACTTTGTATATTATCAGTCTGCACCCTACCTGGCAGATTTCATGTTCCAGCCTATTTATTTTGGACTCTGGCAGGAACTTTGCTTTTTAAAAGCCAGCCATACAGTGGTGTTTTCAGCTCTGATAAACCAATGAGTCCCTCCCCTTACCTAGCTTAAGTCTGTCTTCACTGTTTGAATTCAGGTCTCCTAGACCTTTTTACTCTTCCAACGGAATGTCCAGATAAGCAGCCCATGCCTGCCTTGGAAGATTTAAAGTGTTCTAATTAGGTGGTCCTGAGTCCATTGTCGACACACTTACATTTAGTTTCTCCATTCCCAGGACTTATCCCCTTCTCAGGATTTGTTCCTCCCCTTCCGATCCCAGGATTTAGCATCTCCCACCTATTCTCAGGATTTAGCCTCCTCACAATTTCTAAGACGTCTTTGACTCTTTCCTAGGCCTCACCTGCTTCCAGTTCCATGCTTTAACTCTCGCCTACCCCAATATAATCTACAAGTATTTATCAAGTGTCTATTATTGCCAGGCATTGTGCTAGGCACTGAGGACATAAATACAATTAGTAAAACAATCAAAACTCAAAAAGAGCTTATGTTGTAACAGGGGAGAAGCTACGGGGTTGTTTAAATCATTTTCGGTGGAACAAAAAGGTCACACAAGACATTCAAGCACATTTGAAAGACATCAGGGTTTGGGAGCTAATCATTATTTCTGCTCTTAATCTGTGGTCCTAACTACAATGGCCAAGCCTTTAGCATTGCTTCCAAGTTAAAGGATGTGAACACTGGGTAATTTATTTTCCCTTAGACCCCTAACATGTTAACTGCATTGTCCCCTGAGGCCCATTTGCCTGTGAAATTCTCTTTTTGATATAGTAGGTTATGATCCATTCAGACAGTGGCCTGGTTCAGTACAAAGAACTCTGTACTAGGAACCAATAGAACTGAGCTCCCTTCCTGGCCCAATCAGAGGCTTTATACACGTCTCCAAATATTTGAAGGGTTGTTATGTGGTAAAGGGAATAATCTTGTTTTATGTTGCTACAGAAGGGGATGGGGAAAATGGAGCGGGCAAAATAGCACTGATCAGTAGAAATGTAGAGACACAGACATCAATTAAGTAAAAGAAAGAATTTTCCAACAAGTAGAATTATCAATGAGATGAGCTAGCTTGTGGGAGAGTGAGCTCCTCATCACTAGAAGAGTTTAAACAGAAAAAAGTGGAACCAAGGAGGCAGAGTGAAGTCAGCATTTTTGCCAAGCTCTCCCAACACACAGAATGAAAGGGCTGCAGACACTGGGGTTGAGGCTAGCCAGGAGCACACCTCTCACTTCAGCAGAAGCAGCATCAGCTGTGGGGTGATGGGTAACAGCCAAGCACTCAGGGACAGTAAGGGGACTGACCATCTAGTCAGAAAGAGATCCCAGGAGACCTCTGTACTAGCACTGGGCACAGGTTTAGGTGCCACTTAGCAGCTCTGTTACTCATCACCTAATTCTGGGTGACCCTGATTTATATACTTGTGGCTAAAGGTGGAAAGGGATTGTTGCAGTTACAAGGGAATAGGAGTTCTTACCTTTCTAAAGACCAGAGTGCAAACCAGGAGGACAATGACTAGAGCTCTCCTTGGATCACAACATGTTGGAAGCCCTGAAAACTTACAGGTGCCCACTGAGCTGTAAAAGCAGCAGAAGCTCACAAAAGACAAAAGATTCTGCCGGATGTCTCTTCTCCTCCCTTGCTCCCAGAGGCGAGCAGAGGCCAACTCTAACATAAAATCTAAAGTCAAGAAATTGTCTGGGAAAATGAGCAGACAACAAAAAAAGAACCTGACCACAAAAATCTACTATAGTCACAAAGGAAGCAAACATTTACAAGCAAAGCTTCAAAGGTAAATAATGTGGATTGAACACAAGTCCAACAAGAATTCCTAAAAGAGCTGAAGAAAGAGCTTTTAAAAAGGGTAGGGAGAATTATTTAAAAAATCACATAAGAGTGGTGGAGGAAAAATTGGGAAAAGAAATGTGAGTAAGAATATTATGAAAAGTAAATTAACAACTTGGTAAAGTAGTCACAAAAAATACTGAAGAAAAAAAAACTCCTTAAAAGCAGAATTGACCAAGTGGTAAAAGAAGTACAAAACCTGACTGAAGAAAATAACCCCTTAAAAATGAGAACTGTTTAAATGAAAGCTAATGACTCCATGAGACACCAAGAAACAATAAAACAAAGTCAAAAGTCTGAAAAAAGAAGATGTTAAATATCTCACCAGAAAAAACAACTGACCCTGGAAAATAGATTGAGAAGAGAATATCAAGATACGATTAGGAAACATCCTGTTTTCCAGAGCTAAGCCCCAACAAGCAAGCTATTCCCTGAGCATGGCATAACATCAATCTTTTGCACTCACCTTCTAAGCTTGGGCAAGCACCAACAGGCCCAGACATGAAACCCTGCTACCAACAGACTTTTTGTCACTAGACAACCTTGCTTCACTGTTGCTGTTATGCCTCACCACTGTTGCTACACTACACTGTTTGACACTTTGTCTAGCCACAAGTATATAAATCAAGGTTCAGCCCCACTGGCTCAGGTCCCCCCACTAGGGGAGGGGCCCAGACACATGTGCCTTTATTTGCAAGCCATTTCTCTCACTTTGAAATTGAACTTCTGTTTGTTTCCTGATTCTCCCATCTCTAGCCCACTCTGTTCGGCTCTGGCCATGCACAAGTTAAAGGCCAGTTCAGTCTGGTTAATTGGTGTCAGAAGTAGGACTAGACACAGAACTGGGCCATTGGACTCTCTAGTACCAGTGGGAATGGACTAGGTGCCACCAGAGATGTATTTCTTTGGGGTCCAACCTCCTGCATCTGGTGAGTTCTCTGCCCTTCTCTCTGCTCCAATTCTGAGCTTCTGCCTTGGTTGAGCTGACTATTCTTTGTGAGGAAAACTCCAGGGCCCCTCTGGTGACTCGTTCATCTCAGATCACTCTGGTTAGGATATCCTTTCTTGAACTGCACATCTCAGTTAATTGACCTCTCTGCATGCCTTTGGTTTTTTTTTTAACTGCAAGACTCTGTAAAATTGTAACTGCATACCTCTTGCCCCTCTTCATGCCTCTGTTGTTTTTTAAACTGCATGCCTCTGTAAAGTTGAAACTGTTCACCTCTGTAATGGTGTGCCTCTATATGGACTGTGGCTGCATGCTTTGTTCTGTTTGTATCTGTCTTGTCATTTTGTCTGTGTTTGTGTCTTTGTAAAATGTAAAATGTCTGTGTAGATTCTGTTACATTGAAAGATTTAAAATGCAGCCAACCAGAAAAACTTCTAAGGGCTACAGCCAAAAAGTTTAGAACACTAGGAAAGATTAGTGAACTTTCATACTTGATGCAATTGTCCCAGTAAACAAGACTAACTCCCACTTTAGACTTTTCAAGGGAGATAAGTTAAGAAGAAAAATAGCCAGATAATCAAAATTTGTAGAACTGCTAAAAAAAACATCTTAGCACATTAAGGAGTTTGAAGATTAATCATTTTAAGATTGTAGGGAAGAACTCTGGAGACTTTGAGTAATTCCAGGAACTCACTCCCTTCTAAAATATCTTAATAAGTTTTGGGGAATCACTCTGTATAATTTATTTTAAGGAAAAATAAGGATTAAATTTTATAAAAGTTAAAAGTATATGACATTTTCCCTTGAAGATCGATAGCTTCATTGTCCTAGGGCAATGAAAGATGGCAGCTAGTTTGGAAGTAATCCCCGAGTGAAGAAAACAAAATAGGTATACAGTTTGCACTTTATATCAACCTCTTCTTAAATCCTCCTTGACTATGCTTGTGACTCCCCCAGGTCAGAGACCCTCTCCCTCTTATTCTGTTATCCCCTCTAATCTCAGATCAGATTCCCAAATAAAAGTATTGAAAAAATGCTGGAAAAATATAGGGAAACTTGAATTCAGTTGCAATCACAGAAATTTATTAGTTGTATAATCTTAGGCAAGTTATATTATCTCTGTCCCAGTTTCCTGATCAGTAAAGAGAAAAATAATAATGGTACCCACCTCCCAGGGTTATTGTGAGATCAAAATAATATAATGATTGTAAAGTGCTTAACACAGTGACTGGCTTATGCTAAGCACTATATTATTATTATTGCTTTAATTGAATGTAATTGTCCCAAACCTGATGACTCTAAAGGTAATAAGATCAATGATTTTTATATGTGATCATTTGAAAATGCAATTGATGTCATCTGAAGTTTTGTTTCATGTTTTAAATACATGATGTCTTTTATCTTATTATTGTATTTCTAAATTCTCTTATATTGTGAAATTGTAACCAAAAGGTTGTTAAACAAAACAACTTTTTAATCTGGATACTGTTACACATGAATTGGGCTTTTAAAAGGATGTAATAAAAAACAGGTATTTGAAAACTATTAAATGTTTAGTGAGGTATATTTTGTTACAAAACAGATAATAATAATAAGTTTAATACTGAATTTTGATTTGGCTATTATGAAATTGTATATTGTGGTTTAAAGATGTAGCTTCAACATACTATGATGAGTCAACTATCAAGTATTTACTGTATGTCTGAAGCCCCAGAATACAGATAGTTTTAATTTATAAGTAAAGGATAAATGAAATATTAACTGTTAGGGAAACATCAAGAAAGATATTCAAGCCCTAAATTATGGTTAGTGAAATTTTGTTATTTAAGATAAAAATTCCTGGGACTGTAATTTACTATTGTTTTGAGCTTTGATTAAAGGGATAGTAGTCTGAATTGTCATGAAGCCAATAGTAGAAAATGGCATGTGCCGCAGTCTGGGAACTGCTAAAGGTGGGAAAAGTTTTAGGGATGACTTTGACATGGCCTAGGAAGGCTCCTTGTGACTCTATTTCCCCATTGTGTTATTTCCTTTCTGTAAAGGACATTTTCCCACCTGGTTAATCCTGAGCCTTGCTTTTAATACTCTGTTATTAAATGATTGGCTGTCAGATATGACTCATGTTGGAATCAAACAGAGCTAAGGAATTCCCCCTGTCATGATAACTATGTCCTTTTCCCCTATTTACAGTAAATTCTATAATCAAGAAATTCTGTAAGTATAATACTAAATCTATTAAATAACGGATTGATACTGGAATATCTCTGAGCTATTATAACAGAATGGAAGTATGAATATCTTACAATTCTAACCTGTATTTGTGGTCAAATTATAATATAGGGATGATATCCTTCTAAGGGGAAATGATTAGACAAAGAAATAAGGCAAAGATGTAATGTAAAAGTTTTCTAAATAAATAGAATAGTAAATTTTGAGAAGGCAACAGCATTAGATGATTGACTTTCAAATTTATCTATCATGGAAATTCAGACTTTGAGTATGTTTTAGTAATAAGTGCTCAAAATTGGATTAAGATTTTACACATAAATTGTGTTGATAATGGTAAAGAAAGTGAAATTATCTTCCTACTTTTAAGCTATTTGTCTGATAATCTTAAAGGGCAAAAGAGTTCATTTTGTGGGTGGACCTTCATAAATTTTTACGAGATTCTTATATCAGGTACAGGACTTAGGTAAGGATAGAAACAGCAAATATTATATAAACCAAAACTCTCTGAAGTTTCAGATTGGAGAACCAAATTTAAGTGATTATACTAAATTGCATTAAGTTGGAATTATCTAGGAACCTCTGGATTTGGAACCAGAAAAACAGAGCCCACTTCAGAGCTGTCCTGAGAATAAAACCTATTGTCCAAGAAGAGATATCTAGGGAACACATAATTAAATGAAACATCTGGGACTCAAAATGTGCTGATTAAATGGATATTGAGAATGGGTTACTAGGATACAAGGAAACTTGATGTTAATTAACATCAATGATAATTATTGTATTGCTTTGTATGGTTTATGTTTAAGTTTTCTTGGTTACCTTGGTGACATGTAAATCTCACTTCTCCAAACTTGTCCATTGTGAGGCCTCTAAGCAGTTTGATCTGTACCTGACAATGTAATTATGCAATTATGAGAATTGTGAGAAAACTTTATTGCATTGTTTGAACCTAATCCTGAATGTCTGGGAAACTGGACCATTTCTGTGTGCTGTTTAGAGATCCTTAACTAAGGAGCTGTGTTATACTGACCAGAAACTCAGATCCAAAGATTGATACAAGGAGTTTTCTCATAACTGTCAACCCATATGTCTTCTAAGGGCCCCTACTAGGTTCTTCTTACTATTCCCACAGCTGTCAAACTTGTGGGTGTGGACTCCTGGATCACCTGAAGAAATCTCCTGCTTCTGAGTGAATAGCAGAACCCTCCAGGGACCTCAAGGTTTGTTAAGAACAGACCCAGAAACAGCTGACATTCAGATGAGACATCTGTCCCAAAATTCCAGATGAGGGCTGAGTATACCATCCTAGTATTTTTTTTCCCTCTTCCCTTTTCTTAGGTGACCAACCACCAAATCCCTGATTCAAGCATATATTGGCATTTTCTCCCTCTAAATTCTTTTTTTCTTTTTTTTAATTAATTTATTTTGATTTATCAACAATCACTTCCATAAACTTTTGAGTTATAAATTTTTCTCCTCCTCCCTCCCTCCCTCCCTTAGATGGCATGCAATCTAATATAGGTTATACATATACATTCTTATTAAACATATTTTCACATTAGTGATGTTGTAAGTGATGTTGTTGTAAGTAAGAATTAGAACTAATAGGAGGAACCACCAGAAAGGGGAAACAAAACACAACAGAAGAAAAAAATAGCAAATAGTATGCTTCCATCTGCATTCAAATTCCATAGCTCTTTCTTTGGATGTGGATAGCATTTTCCATCATGAGGCTTTTGGAGATGTCTTAGATCCTTGTATTGCTGAGAGTCTCCCTCTAAATTCTTGCCCCCCCTCTTGTCCAAAGGGGGAAAATGTCAAGATATTATTAAGAGACACCCTATTTTCCAGAGCTAAGCCCCAGAAAGCAAGCTGTGCCCTGAGCTTGGTATAACAACAATCCTTTGTACTCACTTTCTAAGCTTGGGCAAGTACCAACAGGCCCAGACATGAAACCCTGCTATGAACAGACTTTTTGTAAGTAGACAACCTTTGCCTCACTGTTGCTGTTGTGCCTCACCACTATTGCTACACTACACTGTTTGATACTTCGTCTAGCCACAAGTTTATAAATCAAGGTTCAGCCCCACTGCCACGGGTTCCCCCCACTAGGGGAGGGGCCCAGACACATGTGTCCCTGTTTGCAAGCCATTTCCCTTACTTTGAAATTAAACTTCTGTTTGTTTCCTGATTCTTCTGTCTCTAGTCTGCTCTGTCCAACTCTGGCCATGCACAGGTTAGAGGCCAGTTCAGTCCAGCTGACAAGATAAGTTAAGAAGTATTGAACTACCTGAAAGTCATGATCAAAAAGAAAGAACCAAGTCATCATATTTCAAGAAATCATACAGGAAAACTGCCCAGATATTTTAGAGCCAGAAGGCAAAATGGAAATGGAAAAAATCCATTGATCACCACCTGAAAGAAATCCTAAAGTGAAAACTCCAGGAATACTATGCCAGTGCTACTGAGTAAAGGCTAAAATACTGAAAGCAGTATTCAAAATGCCATAAAGAAATGATTCAAATGCCATAAAGCCACAGTCAGAGTAACACAAGATTTGGCAACTACCATTATAAAGAAGTGGAAGGCTTAGAAAATAACATTCCAAAAGGCAGTCAATCTAGGACTACAATCAAGAATAACCATATAATCCTTCATGGGGGGAAATGAGTATCTAATGAAATAGAAGATTCTCAAGCATTACTGATAAAAAGACCAGAGTCGAACATAAGACTCAAGAGAAGCATAGAAAGGTAAATATGAATGAGACAAAGGACATAATCAAGTTAAATAGTTTACATTCTTATAAGTGAAGATGATACATATAACTCCTAAGAACTTTATCATCATTGGGGCAGTTAGATGGAGTCCACTTAGACAGACAGTCTCTTATGTTGGGATGATCTTTTGTTTATGAGAGTGACACTTGAAACAGAAAGATGGGGCTGAAGCAGAACCTATTATCCTTCAGCTAAAGTTATAAAGACAAGGGCAGCAATCATGATTTCAGTCAAAGCAAAAGCAAAAATAGATCTAATTTAAAGAGATAAGCATGGGAACTACATCTTACTAAAAGGTATCATAGATGATAAATTAATATTAATATTTAATACATAGGCACCAAATGGCATAACATTAAAATTCTTGAAGGAAAAACTAAATTAATTACAGGAGGAAATAGACAGTAAAACTATAAAAGTGGGAATGTTCAATTTATTCTTCTCAGATCCAGGTAAATCTAACCAAAAATAAACAAGAAAAAAGTTAAGAGGAATGGAATTTTTTAAAAATTAGATATGAGAGAGCTCTGGAGAATATTGAATGGAGATAGAAAGAGGTATAGTTGTTTTTTTTTTTTACTTAGTTGTACATTTGTTGTTCATCCTTCATTTTTGAAGAGGATCAGTGACATCAAGGGGTGAGGTCTTGACTTACATGTGAATTGGATTTAAGTGAGGTAGAGTTGTGCAGAGTTGTCAGTCTCACTCTCTCTTCCAGAGTCTTTGAAATCCAGTGGCAAAAATCCACTGGCAGTGGCTCAGGATGCAGCGGATGACCAAGCTCTAAGAGCTCCATAGTGCCTGCTTCAGGTACTTTTGTGGCCATTGGAACAAGTTGTTCTTATCTGCCCATTTCTTGGAGAGAAGTCTTTACATGCTTGGGGTAGACACCCCCCTAACTCACCAATGGGTTTGAGGCCCATTGGTTACCCTCAGCCTGGTTTAGGTCATCTGCTGAGATGGTTTTACTGGGGTGTGGCTGCTGCTCATGCGACATCTTCTTGGAGACCAAGGTGAGAGTTGGGTAAGAGGTGAACACCAAAGGTGGGGTGTATGAGAGGCTAAAGGCGGGCTAGCACTCCTGCTGTGAGAGCTTGCGGAGTGCTTTTCAAGGATATTCCTCTATCTTTGGTGTCCACTTCTGTCCATAGACTCCTAACTGCCCTAATAATGATCTTCCCATATAGGAATATAAACAGTTTAACTTTATTGAGTCTCTTATGATTACTCTTTCATGTTTACCTTTTTATGCTTCTCTTGAGTCTGAATGTCAAATTTTCTATTCAGCAAGGTGGCACAATAGATAGAGTACCAGGCCTGGAGTTGGGAAGACTCATCTTCCTGAGTTCGAATATGTCCTTAGATATTCACTAACTATGTGACTCTGGGCAAGTCACTTAGCCCTTTTGGCCTCTGTTTCCTCATCTATAAAATGAACTGGAGAAGGAAATGGCAACTACTTCAGTATCTCTGCCACAAAAACCCTAAATGGGGTCACAAAGAGTTGGACATGACTGAAACAAGTGAACAATGAAGAAATGGTTTGATACCTAAACCAAGGAAAGCAAAAACAGAGAAAGAAAACTATCGACAATTTCCCTAATGAATACTGGTGCAAAATTTTTTTAATAAAATTCTAGAAAGATTATAACAACATATCACAAACATCATCTACTATGACCAAGCTGGATTTGTAATAGGAATGCAGGGCTGGTTCAGTATTCAGAAAACTATAAGCATAACTGACCATATCAGTAACAAAAACAACAAAAAACATATGATTACATAAATAGATGTAGAAAAAGCTTTTGACAAAACCTAACAAAATTGTGATTAAAAACACTAGAAAGTATAGAAATAAATGGAGTTTATCTTAAAATGATAAGTCATATAGATCTATAACCAAGATTAAGCATTTTCTGTAATGGGAATAAACTAGAACTCTTCCTAATAAGATCAGGAGTGAAGCAAGGATGTCCATTATCACCACTATTAGCCAATATTGTACTAGAAATGCTAGCTATAACAATAAGACAAGAAAAAATGAAGGAATAAGTATAGGCAACAGGGAAATAAAAGTATCATTTTTGTAGTTGATATGATGGTATAGTTGGAGAACCCTAGAGAATCAACTAAAAACCTAGTTGAAACAATCAACTTTAGCAAAGTTGTAGGATATACAATAAACTCATACAGATCACTACCATTTCTATATATTATTAACAAAACCCAACCAGAAGAGATAGAAAGAAAAATTCTACTTAAAATAACTGCAGACAATATAAAATACTTGGAAATCTACTTGCCAAAAACCACACAGGGACTATATGAACATGGTCACAAAATACTCTTCAAACACACAAAAAAAAGATAGATCTAATCAATTGGAAAAATATTAATTGCTCAAGGGTAGGATTAACCAGTATAATAAAAATGATAATGCTAGCTAAATTAATTTACTTTTTCAGTGCCATACCAATCAAACTACCAAAGAAATACTTTAAAGAGCTAGAAAAAATAATAACAGAATTCTTCTGGAGGAACAAAAGGTCAAGAATATCAAGGGAATCAATTTTTTAAATGTAAAGGAAGGGGGCCTAGCAGTACTAGATCTCAAACTATATTACAAAGTAGTAATCTTCAAAACAATTTGGTATTGAAGAAGAAATAGAATGGTTGGTCAATGAAATAGATTAGGTACAAAATATACAGAAGCAAATGAACACTCTAGGCTTGTGTTTGATAAACCCAAAGATCTCAGCTGGAACTGAGGCAAGAACTCAGTATTTAGCAAAAAATTGCTAGGAAAACTGTAAAGCAGAAATTAGGCATAAACCAACATTCCACATCATATATGAAGATAAGCTCAAAATGGACATATCATTTCAATATAAAGGGTAATATTATAAGCAAATTAGGAGAATAGGGAAGAAATTACCTACTAGGTCTATGGATAGGGGAAGAGTTCATGACCAAACAAGGAGTAGAGAAGATCACAGGAGGTAAAATGGTTAATTTTGATTACATAAAATTAGAAGGTTCTTGCACAAACAAAACCAATGCAGCCAAAATTAGAAGAAAAGCAGAGAAACCAGGGCAAAGAAATTCTTGCAACAAGTTTTCCTGATAAAGGTCTCATTTTTCAAGTATATAGAAAACTGAGCCAAATTTGAGGCAGCTAGGTGGTACAGTGGATAGAGTTCTGGACCTGGAGTCAGGAAGACTTATCTTCTTGAGCTCAAATCTGGCCCCAGCTACTTACTAGTTGTGTGATCCTAGGCAAGTCACTTAACCTTATTTACTTCAGTTTCCTCAGCTGTAAACTAAACTGGAGAAGGAAAGGGCAAACCACTCCATTATCTTTGCCAAGAAAACCCCAAATAAGGTCATAAAGACATGACTGAAAAGGACTGAACAACAATAAGCCAAATTTATTAAAACAGGAGCCATTGCCCAACTGATAAATGGTCAGTTTTCAGAGGAAGAAAGCAAATCTATCATTAGTCATATAATGCTCTAAATCACTAATAATTAGAGAAATGCACATTAAGACAATTCTGAAATATACCCATCAGATTGGCTAAGATGACAGAAAAGGAAAATGGCAGGTGCTGGAGGGGATGTGGGAAAATAGTTATATTAGTGCCCCATTGGTGGAGCTGTAAATTAGTCCAGCCATTCTGGAGAAAAAAATGGAATGATGACCAAAAGGTTATAAAACTGTGCATACTCATTGACGCAGAAATACCTCTACTAGGTCTTTGCCCCAAGGAGATGAAAGAGAGTAAAAGAACCCATGTGTTCAAAAATGTTTATAGCATCTCTTTTTGTGGTGGCAAAGAATTGAAAACTGAGGGGGTGGGGAATGACCAAATAAGTTGTGGTATATGATTGTGATGGAATACTATAAGAAATGATGAAAGAGATAGTTTCAGAAAAACCTGGGAAGACTTATATGAACTGATGCAAAGTGAAGTGAACAGAACCAGGAGAACAATCTACACAGTAACAGCAACATTATAAAGATAATCAACTGTGCAATGCTTAGTAACTCTGATCAAAACAATGATCCACCACAACTCCAAAGGACTCAGGATGTAAAATGTTGTCTACCTCAGATAGAGAACTGATAGATTCAGAATACAGATTGAAGCATATTTTTTACTTTTTCTTTTTTCATTAAAAAATATGACTAATGTGGAAATACATTTTGCATTACTTCATGTATATAATGGGTATTGTATTTCTTTTCTTCTCAATGGGTGGGGAAAGGAGTGAAGGGAGGGGGAGAATTTGGAACTGGAAATAAAAATGATTTTTTTTTAAAAAGGAAGTATTCGAGCATAAGTTTATAGAAGCACCAGGCCTGAAGTCATGAAGACTCGTCTTCCTGAATTCAAATCTGGTCTCAGACACTTACTAGCTGTGTGACCCAAGGCATGTCACTTATGCCTCAATTTCCTCATCTGTAAAATGAGATGGAAAAGGAAGTGGCAAACCACTTCGGTGTCTCTGCCAAGAAAATCCCAAATGGAGTCACAAAGAGACAGATACAACTGAAAAATTACCTTAACACACACAGTAAATAACCACCTATAAGAAATGTTGTTGAATAGATTTATACATGGGGTCTAAGTCTGATAATGAGTTTCTCTGAAAGGTCACAAAGTTGCATGAATGATGAGGGATTTCAACTATACAAATAGTTGAAACTATTTTTCAAAAGTAAGTTGCTAATACTTCTTTTGCTAAGTCAGTAATAATAATCAATATGTACAACATATTTTACAAAGTATTTTACATTCAATACTTCATTTGATCTTCAAAATGGCCTCATGAAGTGGGTAGACAGATCCTTATTTGACAAATGTAGAAAGTGAGGCATGGAGTAACTAAGAAACTGACTTGTTCAAGATCACTTATGAGAGTCAGAGTCCAGAGTTGAAACCAAATAACAGAGAGAGAGAGAGACAGAGAGACAGAGAGACAGAGAGAGAGATCATTTATATAGCCCTTTAAGATTTTTGCAAAGTGCTTTACTAAATTTCCTAGCACTTAATAAATTCTAGTTGTTGATTGACTACAAATATTATCTCATTTGATCCTCACAACTTTAGGAAATAAGTGCTATTATTGTCCCTGTTTTATAGCTGAGGAAGCTGAGAGAAACAGGTTAAGTGACTTTCCCAGGGACATACAACTAGTAAGAATTTGAGGCTGGATTTAGACTCAGGTCTTTCTAACTCCAGGCCCAGTGCTCTATCCATGTACCATCCAGCTACAATTAGGTCTTCTGATTCCAAATCCTGGGTTCCTTCAACTATACCATACTCCCTTCTTCCCACTTTATTGTTTTTGGAATGAAAAAGTATTTATTGATCACTTACTCTGTGCAAAGCACTGTGCATAAATGCCATTTAATAATGGTAGCAAAAATTTATACAATACTTTAATTTTTCAAAATTATTCTCCATATAAGGGCTCATTTTCTCCTTTAAAAAAAGTCTTATTGATGTGTTATATTTTAACATTATAAACATTTATAAATTGCCCCTTACTCTGTAAGAAGTCTCATTAACAACTTAATATAATTAAAACTAACAATATAGTGAACTCATCTGAAAATGCATACAATATTCCACATCTGTAGTATCCCTTCACCTCTCTAATTTTAGTTTGTTTAACTAAAATTTTATTTTCTCTCCCTCCTGCCCCTAACCTCCTTATTGGAAAAAAAGAGAAAAGAAAAACAAATTCTTTATAACAAATATGCATAGTCAAACAAAACCAATTCCCTCATTGACTATATATGAAATATATGTCTAATTCTGTACTCTAAATCTATCCCTTTTAAAAAGTAATAGAAAACAGTTCCTTCCTCTACCAGCACTGCCACTGATAAATTCTTGAATTGCCTTGTTGATCAATTCATTTTTCAAAATCTGGATTTGATTCTGACCAAGCAGGAGAAAGGAACTTCTGAAACAAACTATACGGAAATCTTGGGAGGCAATACACAAGGCATCTTAGGGTTTGTGATAAATATGGAAAACATAGGGCATAATCTAACAAGAAACGTAGACCCTCATACAACAGATTTCAAAGACTCTAGAAAATAAAGATGGGATCAATCCTATGACCTGAAATGTCAAAAAAAAAAAAAAAGCAGGGGGGGGGGGTGGAAGAAATTGTCTCAAAAAGGATGAAAGCCTCCCAAGAATGAAATTCTCAGGACAAAATCACTTTGGTTCTGCTAAGGAAGAAAAGGAAGAATTGTCCAAAGAGACTAATGTATCTATTCATCATTGAGATTAGACTTGAATGACATAAGAAATGAAGCTGACAGGTAGCTGAGGACACAGACAATGTAGTTCAGTTCTATAAGAAGTGTTGAGGAATCTTTTAAAACCCAGAATAATGTGATCAATAGGTTATGAAAAATAGGGAGATCATAAGAGTGCACATAGCTGCCTTTGATGAGTTCAGATCACAAGGCCCAGACAAACTGCATCCCAGGGTGCTAAAAGATTGGGTGGCTATGAATGCTGAACCATTGTCAGAGACAGTTGAAAGATTGTGGAGAACAGGAGAGGTACCATGGGACTGGAGGAGGGCAAATGTCATCCAATTTTTTTGTTAAAAAAAGTGAAGAGTACAGTGTGCAAACTACACACAAATAAGCTTGACTTTGATTCCCAGCAAAATTCTAGAATGAATGTTTAAAGAGCAGGGTAGAGAGCATCTAGAAAAAGAAACATGAATCACAGAAAACCAGCATGGCTTTGACAAGAGTAAGTCATGCTGAGCAATCTCATATCTTTTTTTTAAAAGATTACTTGAAAGCTGGATAAGGGAATAACAGTGAGTCAGTCAACTTGCATTTATAAAGTACCTACTATATGCTAGGCATTGTACTAAATGATAGGGACACAAAGAAAGTCAAAAACAAGACAGAACATAAACGAGAGAGACAGAGAGATACAGAGATAAAGGCAGAAACAGAGACAAGAGTGAATTTAACTAGATAGATGGAAAAAGCTTAACTAGATTTTAGAAAACATTTAACTTAGTCTGAAAAAATTGGAGAGCTGGTAGAAAAAATGTGAGATAGTACAATTTCATGAATTTGGACCTAGTTAGATGATTATAATTCAAACAGTAGTCAGTGGCTTGACAGAAGGAGCTATCTAACAGAGTGATCCAGGAATCTGTCCTGGGTCCTGTTTTTTGTAGCATTTTAATCAATCACTTGGATAAAGGCATGAATTGCATGCTTATCAAATTTGGGAGGGATGGCCAATACATTGGATGGCAGAGTCAGAACTCAAGAGACCTGGAACATTGAGTTAAATCAAATAATATTACATCTAATAGGAATAAATGAAGTTGTACATTTGGCTTCAAAAACTAAACATCACAAATACAAGTTAGATGAGGCATAGTTTGATAGCAGTTCATCAAAAAGAAGATCTGGGGGTGTTAGTGGAATACAAATTCAAGGTGAGTTAACAATGTGAGCTAGCAGTCAAAACAGCTAATGCAACATCAGACAACTTTAAAGTTACCTCTTTTAAAAGAGGTAAAGCATCCAGAGAGGAACCCAATGGTCCCATGGTACTCTGCCCTGTTCAAATCACATCTAGAGTATTGTGTTTAGTTCTAGAAGCCATATTCTAGGGAAGATATTAGTAAGGAGGGGGAATCATTCAGAGAAGGGAAGCCAGGGTGGTGAATGTTTTCCAGATAATTTCGTACAAGGCTCAATTAGAAGTAACTGGGAATGTTTAAGGGAGAATAGAAGACTAGGGAGGAACACAATGGCTGTCTTCAAATATCTGAAAGTTGGTTGCACAGAAGAGGGATTAGAATTATTCTGCTTGGGATCAGAGGTCAAAGTAATGGACAAAGTGTCCACTCTAGGCTTGATGCGAGGAAAATATTCGTCTTTATTAGAGCTTTCCCAAAGTAGATGGGGCTGCCTAGGGAAGTCAAGGGTGCTATATCCTCCCTAGAAGTCTTCCCAACAAAAGCTGGTGGATCATTGGTCTAAGATGTGGTAGAACATTTCTTTTCAGGTAGGAGCTAGACTAAGTGTTCTTGGAAATCCCTTCCAATGTTGTGACTCAGGAGACAACAAGGATTTTTGTTTTGTTTTGCCTTTTACAGCCATCAGAGCAAAAGAAAGATCAAAGAAGAAGTTGGAATAAGGTTTCTGCTCTAGATAGATAAGATAATGATGGAGATGGAAAATAACATCTACTTTAGGCCAGGAGAGACAAAGAAATGGCTAACAAGAAATTAAAATTCACCTTAAGTGTAGAGATAGAAAGAGAGCATCTGCTTGCCTCCAATGAGTCCAAGTCACTGAAACAATTGATTGATGTGATTGTTGAATAAGTTGTCAGTGATCTTGGAGAAAAGATGGTGCCCTAGAGGGGCACCACAAGACTGCAGATAAGTGCATATTGTGCCAATTTTCAGGAAAGGAGAAATGATGGATCATTCCAACTAGAGGTCAGGGAACTTGATGTCGATTCCAGGAAAAATTCTAGAACAGATTATTAAAGGAATGGTTGGTGAGCACTTGAAAAGAGAAGTGGTAATAATTACAAGCCAGGATGGCTTCATTAGGAACCAGGCATGCCAGACAACCCTCATTTCCTTTTTTGACAGGATTACTAAACTAGCTGACTAGGAAAATAGCACAGATGGTTTTTCCTTGGAATTTAACAAGGCATTACTGGACAAAGCCTCTCGTGATTTTCTGCTAAAGAAGATATGAGAAAGATGGTCTAAATGATAGTGCAATTAAGTGGTTTTGAAATAAGTGGATTAATGAATGGATACCAGCCTCAGAGATCTCTAGTAAAATGCCATGAGGCTTAGGTCTGAGTCTTGTTCTGTTCAGCATCTTTGCCAATAACTTAGATAACCAATACTTGAATAGGTAGCAAGCTTATAAAATCTTCAGATGATATGAAAGTAGGGGTGAGGGTGGATTTCTAAAGCAGAAATCCACAAATGAAGTTCAAAAATATCTTAATAGGTTTCACCTAATGAAATGAAATTAAAAAAATAAATAAATACAAGCTCCTTGGGCCCAAAAAATCAACACAGGGTGGGGACTTATAAATGACTGGAAAGAGCTTTGCATCAAAAAAAAAAAATCTGAGGGTTTAGTGTGTTACCAGTTTGATATGAGTCATCAGGGCGATAAGGCAGCCAGAAAGCTAATGTTATTGTAAGCTGCATTAGGCACAGTGGCCAAGGCTAGAGTACCACTGTCCTCTGTCCTGGGCAGATCCCATATGGAATGTTGTACTCAGTTCTGAACACCACATTTTAGGAAGGACATTGAAAGTCTGGAGAAAGTACAGAGGAAGGCAACCAGGATGGAGGGAATTCTGAAGATCATGCCATCAAAGAATCAGCTGGGGGAACTGGTGGAAGGCAGGGAGCTTAGCCACCAGATGGCTTGCAGGGATCATAATAGCAGTTGTCTTCAGGTCTCTGAAGGGCTTTCATATGGAGGAAGAAGGATTAGATTTGGTTTGCTGGGCCACAGAGGACAGAACTGGAAGTAATACATGGAGCTAAAGAGGCTAATTTTGGTTTGACTAAAGGAAAAAAATATCTTAACAATAAGAAGTGTACAAAAGAAGAATTAGTCTCTAGGGCAGGTAACGAGGTTCCCTGTAACTGAAGGCATTTAAGAAGATGATCACTTTTTAAGAAGGCTTCAAATAGGGGTTGGACTAGATAACCTCTGAAATTCCTTTCAAATTGGAGATTCTGTGGTTCTAATTCCCCTGGGTTTCCATTTCCATTGAAGCAAAATGGGGAGAATCAGTTCTAGGCAAATGTTGCTGTTTTCTACACATCCAGGATCATTGGTCCTCTTGGAGAACAAAGGACAAACAACAGGTTTTGGTGGCTTATAATGAGTCTAAATAGCAATGGTTTTCTGGTCTGGCCTGAAATTTGGAGGCTATCCCCCTCCCAGCTTGATACTTTTGTGATGGTAAACTAGGTCATCTTTTGTCTCAAGTCTTACCTAGATCTTAATCATTGAATGGGCATTGCCTCAGACAAACTGAGGCCTGGGAAAGAGCTTAATTTAGAAAGGCCAGGGCAGCTAGGTGGCACAGTGAATACAGCACAAGCCCTGAAGTCAGGAGGACCTGAGTTCAAATCCAGCCTCAGACCAAACACTTGACACTTACTAGTTGTGTTACTCTGAGCAAGTCACTTAACCCCAATTGCCTAAAAATGTTTAAAAAATTTTAAATTTTTTAAAAAATTAATTTAGAAAGGCCAAGATCACCCATTGTATCCTGGGCTATCGCCAGTCTTGCCACTGAACTTCAATGACTCTGGAAGAGAGAGTGAGGCTAATGACTTTGTGCAGCTTTGCCTCACATCCAATTCACAAGCATGTCAAGACAATACCCACGTGATGCCATTGGTCCTCTTTGAGAATGAAGGATAAATAACAACAACAAGAACAGGCTGTTACTTGGAAACCAGTTATTCTTCTTTGGCTCCCTCAATCTGTAAAAATAGGCCAAATGATAAGGGTCTCATCTCTAAAATATATAGAAAATTAAGTCAAATCTACAAGAATACAAGTCATTCCCCAATTGATAAATAGTCAAAGGATATGAACAGGCAGTTCTCAGATGAAGAAATTAAAGCCATCTATAGTCATATAAAAATACTTTAAATCACTATTGATTAGAGAAATGCAGATCAAAATAGCTCTGAGGTACCACATCACACCTATCAGATTGGCCAACAAGACAAAACAGGAAAATGATAAATGTTGGAGAAGATGTGGGAAAATTGGAACACTAATGCATTGTTGGTAGAGTTGTGAAATGATCCAACCATTTTGGAGAGCAATTTGGAACTATGCCCAAAGGGCTATAAAAATGTGCATACCTTTTGACCCAGCAATAGCACTTCTAGGGCTATATCCCAAAGAGATCACATAAATGGGAAAAGGACCCACATGTACAAAAATATTCATAGCAGTTCTTTTTGTGGTGGCAAAGAATTGGAAATTGAGAGGACGCCCATCAGTTGGGGGATGGCTGAGCAAGTTGTGGTATATGAATGTAATGGAATACTATTGTGCTATAAGAAATGATGAGCAGGCTGACTTCAGAAAAACCTGGAAAGGCTTGTATGGTCTGATGCTGAGTGAAGTGAGCAGAAACAAGAGAACTATGTACACAATAACAGCCACATTATATGATGACTAATACTGATAAACTTGACCCTTCCCAGCAATACAAGGATCTAAGACATCTCCAAAGGCCTCATGATGGAAAATGCTATCCACGTCCAAAGAAAGAACTATGGAAGTTGAATTGCTATTTTTTTTTCTCTTCTGTTGAGTTTTGTTTCCTCTTTCTGGTGGTTCCTCCTATTGGTTCTAATTTTTACTTACAACATCACTAATGTGAAAATATGTTTAATAGGAATGTATATGTATAGCCTATATCAGATTGTGTGCCATCTTGGGGAGGGTGGTGGGGAGGAAGGGGGAGAAAAATTTTAAACTCAAAAGCATATGGAAGTGATTGTTGATAAATCAAAATAAATTAGTAAAATTTTTTTTTAAAAAATAGGCCAAGACCAGTATCCCTGAAGAGCTAGCGATTCACATACAGTCATGGGCTGTGAGCTCAGAAAACCTGGCTTTTAGTCTCAGCTTCTCAATTAAATTCGGGGTCACCCTCAGTTAGTTACTGACACTCTGTGGGCCTCACTTTCACTATCTGTAAAATGGAGGAATCAACCCCTGTCCCTATGCATCTCATAGATTTAGAAGACTAATATGAGTGGGAGTGGGGGAGGGAGTGGAGAGAGGAGCATAGAGGAGGGATGTTAAGGCACCAATTAAGAACTATCTTGAATTTGTGATTGTTAATAAGAACAAAGTGTTTGCTTGTGCCTGTCTTGGGTTTTTGTTGTTGTTGTTTAGTTAATTTCAGTCAAGTCTGATTCTTCATTACCCCATCTGGGGGTCTTCTTGGCAAAGATTCTGGAATGGTTTGCCATTTCCTTCTCCATCTCACTTGACAGATGAAGAAACTGAGATAAACAGGGTTAAGTAACCTACCCAGGACCGCTAGTATCTGAGGCCAGATTTGAACTCTGGAAGATGAGCCTTCCTGACTCCAGGCCCAGCACTCTATCCACTGTGCCACCTAGCTGCCCCCCCGCCCTTAGGCACTTCTGTTCTATTTTGCATTACATTTGTGTATGTGCATTTTATCTCCTGACTACACCATAAGATTCATAAAGGTAGGAGCTAAGCCATTCATTTTTCTGCCTCTCCTAACAACTTGTCCTGTGCTTTGCACATACTTGTGCAAAAATATTTCATTGTATATAACTGAAAGCTTTGGAAGCCTTCTTATAACCAACCACCTCAGGAGGTAGAGAATTCTCCATCACTGAAGGTCTTTAGGTGGAGGTTGGAGGACCATTTATCATGAAGTTCCAGTAGCTCCCCAGGGTCTCTAGGGTAGGCTATAAACTCTCTATTTGACATGTAAAGCCCTCCAAAACTTGGCCCCAGTCTACCTTGCCAGGGTTATTGCATATTGCTCCCCTTTATGCATTCAATATTACAGCCAAAATGGGCCAGCTGCTGCTCCCCATGCATACCAATCCATTCCCCTCTCCAGGCCTTTGCACAGCTGGAATGTGCTCTCTTATTTCTTTCATTTCTTATGTCTTTCATTTCCCTAGCTTCCTTCAAGGATCAGATCAAGTGCCTCCTAGAAGATACCTATCCCGACCGTGCAAGCTGTTGGATCAAATGAAATAATATTTGTTAAAAAGCACTTGGCACATGACCTGGCACACAGTAGGTGCTATATAAATGCTTCTTCTTCATCATCATCATCATCTTCCTTTTCTTCTTCTTCTTCTTCTTCCTCCTCCTCTCTCTCTCTCTCTCTCTCTCTCTCTCTCTCTCTGATATTACTTTTCATTTACTTTTGATATATTTACTGAGTGTACGTCATTAACCCCCAGTAGAATATAAGCTCCTTGACATTGGGGACTATTTCATCTTTATATCCCCAGTGCCTAGCACTATGCCAGGCACACAATATGAACTTAATAAATGTTTATTGAATGAATGTTGTATATATAACCTATATCAAATTGCTTACTCTCTTAGGGATGGGGGAGGTAAGGGAGGAAGGGAGAAATTTGGAACTCAAATTTTTTTTAAAAATGAACATTAAAATTTGTCTTTACATGTAATAAAAAAATACTATTTTAAAAAAATGAATGTTGTAGACGGGATTTATATTTCAGACAAGGTTGAACTAGACAACCTGCAAAGTCCATTACATCTGTGTGATTTTATGATTCTATGAGTTACAGGAGCAAGTTAGCATTCTAGTGCCCTTCCAGCCCCCAGTAAGTTCCCATGATCGCACTCTGGTCTCTCCTCCAATCTGACTTCTCCTCCTCAACTCCACTGGAAGCAGCCATGGTTGATCTCCAATTGATTTCCCATCATTATTCCAAATTTTTAAGATCAAAATGAGCCCCCTGTCTTGCCCTTATCCTCTAACTGAGCAACCCAGGTTGCTCATACCTGCCTGCCCTCTGGATCTAGAAGTAAAAAAAATTAAAGGCCCCCATGTAGTTTCATCCTCACAGGGCAGTAGCTGCAATTAACCTCACTTAGTCAAGGTTCAGCTTGACTTCCAATCACTGCCGTGCCTTGCTGTTAAATACGTCGATACCTTTAACTCCTTCCTTCCTCCTATCACCAACCCTTCTCTCAGCAACCCCTGAATGAGGAAAGTCTAGTTACCAGAGATCAGAAGGTATAGATTTTTTTTCAGGAAATTGGTCAGGGATAGGTTAAGCTACCCACAGACACAGACATTGACCTGCCTGTTCAACAGACCTAGTGAGAAACCAGGAAGAACAAGGCATTTCATTTCTATTCCACTCTATTCTTAGTCACCCATTTAATTTTTCAGTTCTATGTCTGGCTGCACTCAAAGTGGGTTAGCTTGTATGTCTCCTGGTCCTCTTCCTGACCTCAGGACCTAGGGGGCCTGAGGGGTTCCCTAATGTCCTCTCGCTTGCTCTATACCCTCCCCATTGTCATAGCTTCAACCATCTCCTCTCTATGTCCATATGACTTCCATGTCTCATGTACTTCCTTTGCACTATCCCTGGGATCATAGATACAACACTGGAGCTGGCCATCTAGTCTAAACTACTCATTTTGCAGGTAAGGAATTATTAGGAGTTAAGTGACTTTCCCAAAATGACACAGGTAGTAAGTAGCAGAGCTGGAATGTGAATCCAGGTCTTTGACTCTGAATCCAGCACACTTTTCTGTATTTTAATTATGTTTGTATCTATTCTCCCTGGTCAGCTAGTTAGCTGGCCCAGTGGTTAGAGTACCAGGCCTAAAGTCCGGAAGACTCATCTTCTTGAGTTCAAATCTGGCCTGACACACTTACTAGCTGTGTGACCCTGGGCAAGTCATTCAATGTTGCTGGCCTCAGTTTCCTCATCTGTAAAATGAACTGGAGAAGGAAATGGCAAACCACTCCAGTATCTTTGCCAAGAAAACCCCAAATGGGGTCATGAACAGTCAGACATGACTGAAACAACTGACAACAACAAAAATCTATCCTCCCTATCAGACTTTAAGCTCCATTAGGTCAGGGACTCTGGCTTATGGAAACTTTGCCCTTCCAGTGACGAGCAATATTCTTCACACAGTAAGTGCTTAATCAATGTGTGTCAAATTGAATTGGTCGTTGGCCAGAGAAATGGAGAGTTATAAAAGATAGTTTGGTGGAGTTAAAGTGGGGGGGGGGGAGGGACAGTCCCTGGAAATACAAGCAGGACCAGCAAATATTATAGGCAGAAGATATTCTTTTCGACACTTGGTTTTAAACAGAAAAATCCATTAAGATCATTATTTGCAAGTTTAATTTACATCCCATTCTGTGTGGAGATTGTGGATGAGTTTAGATAACCTCTTCAGGTCTCTCTTTTAAAGCAACACTGTAATCCTGAAGAGGGAGGCCACGAACTAAAACGGGTAAAGCATTCAACTGAGAGCCTGGAAATCTGGATCTCGGTCCTGCCTATGCAAGCTTGGGGAAGACTTTTAGCCTCTCTGTGCCTCAGTTTCCTCACCTATAAAAAAGGGAGGGGGAATTCAATTATGTGGGCTCTAAGATCCCTTCTAGGTCTAATGTTTTAAAGAACTCAATATTCCTCAAACTCCCTCCTCTCTTTGGACCAAAGCCTCCTTATCTATAAAATCAGGAGCGTGAAAAAATGAGGTGCCTCCCTCCAAGATCTAAACTCTGGGATTTTATGAATTCCCACCACCAATATCTCGCTAGGTACTGATGCTGTTCTGCAGAAGTCTATGCCACCTTTGTCCTAGACACATGGAGAAGAAATCTGGCTCTTCCAAGAGCAAGAAAGAATTCAATACAGTAATAATAATATGTGACTTTATATAAATGCCTTTTTATGTATTGTTTAATTTGATCCTCAGAACAACCCCGTGAGATTGGAACTGCAAGCATTATTATCCTCATTTTACAGATGAGAAAACTGAGGCTCAGAGAAGTTAAGGGACTTGTTTATGCTTAAATAATTAATGAGCTTCAGGAGAAGGATTTAGAACAGAGATTCTTAACCTGGGGTTTGCAGAAATGGGAATGGTATAGGAAAATGAATGGGGGAAAAAATTAAATCTTTATTTTCACTAACCTCTAAATGAAATTTTGCATTTGATTCCATTGTGAATATAGGCAACAGTTATGATTTTGAGAAGGAGTCCATAGGCTTCCTCAGACTGCTAAAGGGGTGCATGACACCAAAAACTGGTAGGGGATATTAAGAATCCCTGACTTAAAACCATAACCTCTCCTGATTCCAGGTTCACTTCTTTTACCATAGCTCATGCTGCCTCTTGAGCAAGGAGAATGAATAGAGAACACACACACACACACACACACACACACACACACACACACACACACACAAAAGGCCATGCAGGGGGCTTGGGGTTTTGGATTTTTTTTTGAGAGTGGGTCTCTCTATCTCACCCAGGCCTGGAAGAATAGTAGTCATTCAAAGGCCCAAACCCAGTATTGATTGGCACAGAAGCTTTGACCTGTAATATTTCTGGCCTGGGTCAGTTCGCCCCTCCTTAGGTACTCCCCCATTCCCAGGGGCTCTCCATATTGGTGCTGGACAATGCAGATACCCAATCAACTTCAGTCCATTTCATCTCCCAATTCCTGATCTCAAGTGATCCACCAGCCTTGACCTCCCTAATCCTTGGGATTACAGGCCACAGTTGGCCTCAGTGGTTCATTTCCAGCTGCTAACCAAGAGCAGAATCTAACAAAAGAAGAAGGAAAATCCACTTGATAACACAACATGAAGGAAATCACCCTACCCAGGGGAGCTTCTCAGAGGCTCTTGACTCAGGAAATCAGAACTATATTGAATCCCAACTTGAAGACATTACCAACTCCATATCCTTCATCACCAAGTTCTTCCTCGAAAGTATTTTCTTTTACGAAATGCTCTTTGCTGCCTACTTCTCACTTACATTTTAACCTCCTCTGGGCTATTGATTCGTCATCCTATTAAATTCTCTTTAACTCTGCTCCTTTAACTAATTCTAAACACGTATTCACTCCGCAGCCCTCCTCTCCCTCCATCCCCCATTCTCGGGTCTCTTGCTTCTCCTCATTACTCCCATTACCTCCAGGTTCAAATATAAGACGACCGTGGGCTGGGTTTTCAAAGCCCTTCATAAGCTGGACCCTTCCTAGCTTTCCAGTCTTCTTATATTCTATGATCCAGTGACAGCAACCTCCTTGCTCTTCCTCAAACATGTCGCTCCCCCTGCCAATTCTGAGTATTTTCATTGGCTCTCTCCCATGTCTGGAAAGCTCTCCCTCCTCACTTCGACCTCCTGGCTTCCCTGGTCTCCTTCAAATCTTAACTAAAGCCCCACCTTCTGCAAGAAGCCTTCCCTACTCCTCCTTAAGCTTAGTGCCTTCTCTCTGAGACAATCCCCAATTTATCCTGTACCTAACTTGTCTATACTTATGGGTTTGCATGCCCATTCGTCTGTGAGCTCCTTGAGAGGAGGGACTGAGTGGTCTTGCATTTCTTTGTATGCCCCTTGCTTAGCACAGTGCCTGGCACATAAGACAGGCTTAATAAATGCTCCTTCTGGGCAGGGGCTGTTTCATTTCTGCCTTTGTTATCTTCAGCACCTAAAACAGTAATGCATATAGTAGGTGCTCATTAAATACTTGCTGATTAATTATTCTTTGGCCTTGCAGAGAAGAACCAGGAACAATGGGTAGAAATTAAAAAGAGGCATATTTAGGCTGGATTGACTGACTGATCTCTGAGGAAGAAAGCCTGGGCTGGAGATGGAAGAGCTTCGAAAACTACCCTCTGAGCTTCATTTTCCTTAACTATAAAATAATGGCATCAGACTACATCAACAATTCTCAAACTCTTTGGTCTTAGGAACCCTTTAATACTCAAAAATGATTGAGGACTTCCCCTAAAGGGTTTTGTTTTATGTGGTTTATCTCAATGAATATTTACCATAATCCCAGACAGGCATACCCATCCAACCTCATTTCCTATATTCTATAACCTTTGTCCCAATCAGGCATATCTCCTCACTATTCCATTAGACTGGGAGTATCCCGAGGGCAGGACCTGCCTTTTGCCTCTTCTTGTATCTCCAATATTTAGCATACTTAGCACACCTGGCACACCATTGGAGCTCAATAAATGCTTATTGCCTAACAAATGTTTATTTACTATCTTCTTTTATACCTCGAGGAATAGAAGAATGATTCTCATTCTGTTCCTCTACAAGGAATAGTCCATCGCCTTCTCTGACCATCTAATCCGGCCTCAAGGCCACAGGCTCCCCACCCCTACTGTAGGTCCCTCAACCTCTTCCTCCTTCACAAAGTCTCTCTGACTCCAATGCCCATCAAAAATGATCTTTCCTTTCTCTGGGATAACCCCCCCAACTTCTAGTCCCTACCTTATTCCCTCAATATTCTGCCTCTGTGAGTTCTATCTTTCCCAGTTAAACCATAAACCCCTTTGGGATAAGGGCTTCCCCCTTATTCTTGTTTGACACAGTGGAAAGGAGACTGAACCTGGAGTCAAGATACCTTAATTCAGATCCTGATTACAAGCTGGGTGACCCTGGACAAGTCCCCCAACCTCTTTGAGCCTCAGTTTCCTCATTTGTATAATTGGAATAATAATTCTTGCCCTTACCACCTCATGCAGTTGTGCTGGGGGACCTGTTTTGTAAACCTTAAAATTCTACAGAAGTGAGAGTTTCTTTTTGAATGTTCCATGGCATGATGTAGATCACACAGTAGGTGTTCACAAATCTCCATCGATTGATTTCTGAGAGACTGTATTCAAGCAGAGCTTAATAAGTGTGTGCAATCATAGTTTAAAAAACCTTCCTCTTGACATTATTTTGAATAAAGTTGCAAATACTTCATATTGACTTCTCTGTGTATTTACCTGCTGTAACCCCAAAATAGACTGTAAGCTTTTTAACAGCAGGTACCATTTCTTTTGTCTTTTTGAGCAGAATGTCTCGTACACAGGAAGCCCTTAATCAATGTGTTTTTGAATTGAACTGAGCTGAATGGATGCCGGCTATTTAAGGAAAGCCTATGGTGAATCCTTTTGTAAAATAAACATGGATACCCTTCATTTATGCCTTGGTTTAGAGGAGTTTGAGGAAAGCTTGGCTTTCTTTTACATTGGATTTTCTTTCTTTTTTTCTCTGTCTCTGTCTGTTTCTCTACCTCTCCCTCTGTCTCTCTCTGTCTCTCTCTGTCTTTGTCTCTCTCCCCCTCTCCTGAGTCTCTCTCTCACCCAGGTTGAAAGCAGCCCAGCCACTCACACTCCCAATCACATTTCTGATGATCGTGGGAATTTTAACCTGCCCTGTTTCTGGCACATTCACCTCTCCTTAGGCAAGCAGGTAGTCCCTCACTCACAGGGGGTTCTCCATACTACTGCTGGGCTTAGTGCAGACACCAGAATGACTTAGCTCTACTATAGCTCAAACAATCCACCAGTCTCAGCATTCTCAGTATTAAGGATTACAGGTGTGCACCACCACCGCCCAGCTACATTGGATCTTAAAGCAGATGAATATTAGACAAAGTGAACATGTAATCAAACAAAGAATTACTGAGTAACAACTAAGAAGTATAAGGTGCCATGGCTATCCTCAGAGGAGACATGACATATACACTTGAATGGGTAACTAATACCAGCAACAGATACGTGCTGAATTCCAAAGGGCGACAGGTGGAAGAAGAACGACTTGAGAGCTAGAGAGATGAAACAAGGTCTGCAAAGGCTTCACAGAGAGTATGAATTCATCTGGACCCTAATGGATATGATTGGTTCAAGCAGAGAAGGCAGAAAGTCACTTAAAGGGCCATGGAGAGGCACAGGATGGGCAGAAGTAGGTTGCAACACATTGGAGACACTGAAAAAAAGATACCAATACCAAGATCATAGAGCTAGCCCTCATAGCCATCATCTAGGGAATCAACTCCTATAGAGAAGGGGCCAGCCATCAAGTGATAGCCAAATGCCACTCAAAGGGCAGGTATGTCAGCCTAACTGAAGCAGCAGTATATCCTGAGGGAGAGACAGGAGACAGCATGTGACCAGCAAGTCAAGCCACCATCACCACTTTGACGATTATCTCTCCTTAAACCCTGATGGGGACAGCCCAGGACCCTTCATCCAATAGCCCCAGTAATAGTGTAACATGAAATAATTAATGAAGAGACAGTGCCATTTGCTTTACCACCACACCCTAAGGACCATGGGACCTTTCCATTTGACTTGCTGCTAAAACCTTCCATATGTGCTGTCTCCTCCACTAGAAGGAAAGCTCCCTAAGAGCATGGACAGTTTTGCTGTTCTATTTACATCCCCAGTGTTTATTACAATGATTTAAACATAGTAGGCACTTAAATGCTTCATTCATTCACTTTTTCATTCTAGAGATACAAGGGCCCTTAGGAAGCAAATAGTCTAACTGCTTCATTCTACAGATTAGGAAAAGGAGCCCCAAAGAGGAAAATGACTTCCCCAAGATCACACAGGTAGCAAGAGGCAGTGCTAAGGTTTAAAAAGAGGTTATTTGACTAGAGAGCATGGGATAAAGGATGGACAGCTTCTGTGTCTGTACTTCATTATTATCCACGCAATGTTACACGCTCTGGAGGAGGGCCTTCGCTGCACGAGGTGGGCCAACTGCCCGCCTATAAAGGTCTTATGAAAGGAAATGGACAAAAGGCAACACAGAATGAAAAACTATATGAATAGTCTACACCCTTAGTGGAGTTCACCTGTGGATGAGATAGTGTATCCATCAAACGCTCAAAGTACTATGTGCAGAACACAGCATTTCACTGGCTTTCTATAGTCCTAAGTCAGTTCTTAGGTCAAAGCCCACCTCTAACATAAGGAGAAACAGGTTGCAACTCAATGTAAGTGTAGCATAGCTTCTGGACTTATTCTCACTCCCATCAACAGGCCTTAGCCCCAGAGGGCAGCTGACTATGCCTTCCCAAAGGATTCTAGAGGTAACCCAGAGGGGTTGGGGTTTCTCTATTTCTCAGGAGCCCACATATTTGTGCTTTCCAATGTCATTTAATCTATTAACATCAAGTAGTTTTTATAAGAGGATATTTACTGAGAAGATATAACAATAAATGCCAAAGACATTCCCAACCCCTCCCCACCAAAACAAACAAACAAACAAACAAAAAGATTGGGATGTATTCTCCTGCAAGTATATAAAGGGTCCTGGGCAAAGTGGGCTCAAGCTTAGAGAGCGTATTTGGCAAATGGGAACCTCACAGCTTCTCACTGGATGAAAGACCTTTTCTCTCTTCCTGGAGTCCTCACTGCATTCCCTGCATTATATTTAGCTCTTTCCTGTATTTCAAGGAGCCTTGTAGAATCCTAAAGCTGCCTCTCTTTGGTGTGTCCAGTTTGTCATAGAGACAGTTAGGTGGCACAGTGAATAGAGCACTGGGTCTGAAGTCAGGAAGACTTGAATTCACATCTGATACTAACTAGCTGTATGATCCCGGGCAAGTCACCTAACCTCTTTCTGCTTCAGTTTTCTCAAAGGTAAAACGGGTTTAATAATAGTAGCTCCCCCTCCCCAAGGTTATTGTAAGGATTAATCAATAAACATTTATTAAGTGCCTACTGTGTGCCAGGCACCGTGCTAAGTGCTGGGGACACACATAAAAAAAAAGGCAAAGACAGTCTCTGCCCTCAACGAACTTTCAATCTAATGGGAGAGACAACATGTAAACAAATATATACAGAACAAGCTATATACAGGATAACTAGGAAATACTTAACAGAGTGAATGAAGGCACTAGAATTAAGAGGGGATGGGGAAGGCCTCTGTAGAGAGTAGGATTTTAGCTGGGATTTAAAGGAAGCCAGGGAGGTTGGTAGTCAGAACAGAGGAGGCACAGCATTCCAAGCATCAGGGACAGCCAGGAGCTGAAAGATGGGCTGTCCTAGCAAGGAAGCCAATGTCACTGGATCAAAGAGTACATGCTGGGGAGTAAGATGTAGAAAGACTAGAAAGTAGGAGGTGACTAGGTTATGAAGGTCTTTGGATGCCAAACAGAGGATTTTGTATTTGATGCTGGAGGCAATAGGGAGCCACTGGAGTTTACTGAGTAGGGGAGTGACATGATCAGACCTGACCTTTAGGAAAATCATTTTGGTGGCTGAACGGAGAATGGATTGGAGCAGAGAGAGCCTTAAAGCAGGCAGACCCACCAGCAGCTATTGCAATAATCGAGCATGAGGTGATAAGAATCTGTACCCAAGTAGTGGCAATGAAAGAGAAGAGAAGGGGGCATATTTAAGAAACATTGCAAAGGTAAAGTCAACAAGCGTTGGCAACCGCTTGAACATGAGGGATGAGAGATAGTGAGGAATCCAGGATAACTCCTGGGTTGAGATACTGGGAAGATGGTATTGCCCTCTATAGAATTAGAGAGGCAAGAAGTGGGGAGTGTTTAGGGAGAAAGACAATGAGTTCAGTTTTGGACATATTGAGTTTAAGATGTCTACTGGGGATCTGGCTCAAGACATCTGAAAGGCAGTTGGACCTACATGATTGCAGAGAGATTGGGGCAGGATAGACAGATATGAGAATCATCAGCTAGATATGATCATTAAACCCATAGAAGCTGATGAGATCATCAAGTACGGTATTATAGAGGGAGAAGAGAAGAGGTCCCAGGATAGAACGCTGATCAGAGATAATATTCGTAAAATACCTGGCACACAGTAGGCACTTTTGAAATGCTTATTCCACACGACCTGTGGCAACCAACCATCATCAGTCTATCTCTAGTCTGAGAGGAGCAAGAATTGTATCTTTTTGCTGTGTTTTCAGTCATTACTAAATATAAATGGTAAGAAAGCCCGAAAAATATATTAAAACTTGTACTGCTTAGTAAAGTAATTTTTTAAACATTAATGTGATTTCATGATAAATAAAAATCTTAAGTAATAAGTGTAATTAATTGATATTAATTGAAATTTCCATTTTTATATAGTTTATTTGCAAACTAGTTTAATCATTAATTTTTCCTTTACTTGGGAAGTGAGCCACTACCTATCTGCCGCCTGAAGAAGTTTAGCCTATTTTAATTTTGGCCCCTACCTACTGCCACATTGTGCGGGTCAGAAGTAAAGACTGGCTTGTTGGGGATGTAATGTAGAAGGGAGTCCAACTCGGGTTCGTATTGGAGGTCCATACCTACTGAGCTTCTGTGATACTCTGTGATACTCAGCACAAAGCATTTCAAGACAGTGAGGAGGCCAGTCTGACTCACACAGGGAACAAGCAGGTGATGAATTTGGAAGGTTAGGGACTGTAGTGGCCTTGAATGCCAGACTAAGGAGTTAACAATTCATCCTGTAGGCAATGAGGAAGCACTGAAGATTTTGTGCAGGAGAACAATTTGTCAAAAGCAACGTTTTAGGAAAATTAATCTGGCAGTGGTGTGGGGTGACCTGGAAGAGAGGCTGGAGGCAAGGAAATCAATGGGGAAATTACTGTAGTAATCTAGCCAGGGCCTGAACTGGATAGCAGCAGTTGTGGGAATGGAGAGATTCTAAAGACGCTAAAAAAGGAAGATTTGGCAGGACTCATTGTTAGTAACGAAGATGTCAAAGATGGTTCCAAGCTTATCAGCCCGGGTGACCTGGGGATAGTAGTGGGGCCATTTAATGAGATAGAGAGAACCAGCCTAGAAATAAAGGAAGAAGGAGTTTGAAGGTAGGATGTACCTTGAACATATTAGGCACTCAGTAAATGCATTTGGATTGAATTGAAGATGATAGATAGATAGAGAGAGAGAGACAGATAGATAAATAGATAGATAGACAGATAGACTGGATAGGCAAACAGACCTTACCTAAGAAAAAACTTTCTAAAAATTAAAGCATTCAAAAGTAGGCTGACACACATCTATCTATATCTGAATATGTCAATAAGGCAGTTTTGAGCATGTAAAGGGATACAGATACAAGTAATAATAAAGTTATATATTGGTCAGAATGTTTGGCAACTGTGAAAAAAGTTAAGTTTTGAGCCAGGTTTTAAAGGAGATAATGGAGATGGGCAGAAAAAAGGAAGGAGGCTACTGAAGTGAACGAACATGTCAAGTGTAGAGCAGAGGAGCGGGCAATTGAGCTCTAAGAGAGCTGGGGACCAGAATGGAAAGGCAAGGCCCTGAGAAAAGCCCTAGACTTGAAGCGTTTGAAAATCTGGGTTTGAGTTCAGGTCCAGGATGGATGAGAATGGCCCCGAAGGTGGCTTTAAATTCTGAGATTCTGCATTTCTGTGAGACTCAGCTTTACCACGTTACTGTATGAGTTTGGGTCTGGGCCTCAGTTTCCTCATCTAAAAAACTGGAATAATTAAAAGCTACATTGACCACTGTCAAAGGTTTGCAGTAAAGAACAAATGAAACAATATATTTGAAAGCTTTCAGAAAGGTGTTATACAAATGGTAAGGTATTCTTATGGAGAAATAGGAAGAGATTCTCTCCCAAATACATTAACCACAATTTACTCCTCCAGCCTCATAATCATTTTCTGTTTTATTGGGGGTGGGGATATAAGTATTTATATAGTCCCTACCATGTATATGCCAGGCATTTTGCTAAGTGTTTTACAAATATCTCATTTGATCCTCACAATAACCCAAAGAGATAAGGCACTGTTCTTATCCCCATTTCACAGTTAAGGAAACTGAGGCAAACAGAAGTTAAGTGACTTAGGATATACCACTAGTAAGGGTCTGAGGTCAAATCCGAACTCAGGTCACCCTGACTCCAAGCCAGCATTCTATCCACTGCACCTAGTTCTCTCCTCTCCTAGGTGATTCCAACATATTCAATGTTTCCATCTCCCTGGTACCACTTCCAACTTTTTCTGCAGTCTGTTGCAACCTGAGTTGGCCAACATTATTTTACAATTTGTAAGGGTCTTTTAGCGAGTGTCCCTGGTAGCTATCAAGGGTCCTCTTCTTAATCTCCTTCAAAGGCTTTACTTATACTCAGCCCCACTGCTGCCATGTTCAGGGTCCTCTCTCAGTTTCTCTCTTTTTAAACAAAAGTTCTCTCCTTTACCTAAATCATTAAGAGAACAACACCTCCATCCTTTTCCCTTTCCCTCTCTCTCTCCATTCTATATCTTTCTGCATGTCTCTGTTTCTGTGTGTCTCGCTGTCCTTGTGACTGTCTGTGACTGTCTCTCTGTCTCTCTGTCTCTGTCTCTGTCTCTGTCTGTCTCTCTGTCTCTCTGTCTCTCTCCCTCTCTGTCAAACTGAGAAACAAAAACAAGGAGCCAATACTGGTCTATGAAAGAGTTCGAGGGACATGAAAATCAAAGCTTTTTCCCAACCTTCACCCCATTCCCACTAGCATCACCATTGTCTCGCTCCCCATAGAGGGTTCAGAGGCCTATCTCCTGGTCTGGACTGGTCCCCTGAGGCAGCCAACTGCATCCAGGTGGGTAACCCCACCACTCATCATCTTAGTGGGACAGCAGGCATAGGGGCTTTAGGCAGGCTTTTAACCAGCAGGACTGGCTTGGGGCGGGGGGAAGGAAAGGGAGAGGAGATCTGAGAGAAAGCTGATGGGAGAGCTGAGGCCTTGGCTCTCAGTGGAAGACTTGATCCACAGAAATGGAATAAAAGGCAAAAAATTAAACAAACCCAGACACTGTAATGTGTGCATTTTAGATTAATTCCCAAAGGGTCATGACCTTGAGGAACACATCCAGCCAGTAAAAGAAAATTAAAAAAGCCTGATTAATTATGAAGAATGAGCTACAACTTCAGAAAAGAGCGCTAACATGGTGACGCTGGCCTGGAAGACCCCAGTGGTCCCCTCCTTTGTGAGACTAGAGAAGTCAACTCCACCTTGCTTCCCACCATACACACCACAAGATCCCTAGGATAAGGCTCATGTCTCCTTGGCACTGTATGGTGTCTGCTGCCAGAAGGACAGCTTCTGTCCCAGGTGAAGCTAATCTAAACGTTTCCAGGTATGGAAGGAGGTGTTTCTACCACCCAAATATTACTCAAAGGTAGCATGAAGCTTTCTCTCTTTGCTTCCACTAGGAAATGGTCTCCTTTGCTAAGGCTGAGGCAGGTGTTTGGGAAAGAGGAAAAAGTCCCATTCCACTCATTTTTAAAACACCAGAGGGCACAGGTGTCCCCAGCCCCCAAGGATAGAGCTAGCACAGCATCCCACTCCCCCTTCTAGACAATCTAAGCCACTCAAACACATGCTCAGGAGATCCACTGGAGGGAGACAGAGAGGCGGCACCAGTGTGGCAACCAGACAGCAGGCACTGGGAGGAAGATGGCAGCGTACAGAACAGATGCCAAGATCTCTACAGCTAGAGGTCCAGAGGGGAGAAATCTTAGCCTACATGACTTTAGCTACTGCCAGTCATAGGGAACCAGATAACTCTGCTGTTGCCCTGCCTCTCTACCCAAGCCTCAGGCACCTTGGTCAACTCTCTTCCCTTCTCCTCCCCAACTCCTCCCCTTCTGACTTAAGCTCTCAGGGATCCAGGGGAGACATAAGCATTTCAAGTGTTTTGAAACCCCAACCCCAGCAAGAAATTCTCTTCCTCCCAGATCCCCACCTCCCATCTCACCTCCCCCAGAGAACACACACACACACACACACACACACACACACACACACACACACACACACACACACCCCTCTCTATCTCCCCAGGCCTGAACCAATTCCAGCTTCACAGCACTGTTTGTGCCTCAATGGAGTGAATCTCAATCAGCAACCCCCCCCAGACACACACACACACACCCCACTGCAGGTTTCTGGAGTTTCTCCCTCACTTCTCATTCCAGATTTTCGGTTCTGGTAAACTGGGGATAGAATGAAGGGGGGGAGTGCAATTGATCTAAGGGAGGTCAGTGCTAGTAGGATGCTGGACTCCCCCAGGGATGCACAAGGTAGTGGGGCGGGGGGAATGAAAGATTGGTGGATGGAGTCCAGAAGGGAGGAGGGGGAGAACAGAAAGGCAGAGGGAGGAGAGAAGCATATAGTACAGAAAGGGAGACTTAATGGGGGTACTGGGTTATTGGGCTGAGATGGAGGAAATGAGAAAGGGGAATAGATCCAGATCAGAGAAGCAGAGGCAGATGAGGTATGGGAGAAGAGCCTGTGTTTGGGAGACAGAAAGAAAGAAGGCAGAAATTGGGAAAGGGGGCCCATAATCGGGTGGAAGGGGACAAGAGCAAGGTAAGGAGTTTTGGGGGGTTAGGCAGGATAGATGGGGATATAGAGGGCTGGGGAACAGGACTGGATGAAGGGGGCTCTGAAAACTGGAAATAAGGATGCAGGAGATGCGGGTGGAAAGGGAGTCGGAGGGTAGGGACTAAGGGTGCAGAGTGATGGGGGACCAAGAGCAGAAGATAAAGACGCAGGGGATGGGGCTTCGGGGGCAAGAGCGGAGAAAGGATGCAGGGGACGGGATGCCAGGAAGAAGAGGGGATGGACAAGCAGGGGTACCAGAAAGGAGGGGAGGAAAGGATGCGGGCAGGCAGAAGTGCGGGGGGGGCGAGGCAGGAGGGCGCGGGTCGGGGTACCCCGCACAGCTGGGACTCGGGGAGCCTCGCAGACGCGGGCGAGCAAGGTCTGGGGCTGGGGCGCGGGGACGGCTGCCCTACCTGAGCGGGTCCGAACTCCGGGGGGCTGGGCTGGGGGCCGCGCCGCGGGTCAGCCGGCTGCTGGGCGGTTGTTTTCCTCCTCCCTCCCCCCCTCTTCCGCAGCAGCCGCCGCCGCGGCTCCAGCCCGATCCGCCGGCAGCTGAAGGCAGTCTGTGTCCGGCCCCAGCGAGCGAGAGAGCGAGCAAGAGAGCTGGGGAGCCAGAGAGGGAGGGAGGAGAGAGAGGGCCCAGGGAGGCGCGGGGCGACACCTGGTGGGCAGCTGCGGGAACTGCAGCGGGGCGTCCGGGCTCAATAGAGGGCGGCGGGCGGCGGGCGTACCATTGGGGCCCCGGGAAACAAAAGCGCTCTATGTGTGTGTACGGTGTGTGTGTGTAAAGGATATGTGTGTGTAAGGGGTGTGTTGTATGGTGTAAAGGGGGTGTGTATACATGGTGTGAGTGTAAAAGGGGTGTGTAAGGGATATGTTAGTGTGGTGTAAAGGGTGTGTGTACATATATGTGTGTGTAAAGTGTTTGCGTGTAAAAGGCATATGTGTAAATGGCATGTGTGTAAGGATATGTGTAAAGGGTGTGTGGTGTAGGTGTAAAGGGGTTGTGTGTATATATGGTGTAGGTGTAAAAGGGGTGTGTGTAAAGGGCACGTGTAAGGGGTGTGTATAGAAATGATGTGTGTGTAAGGGGTATTTGTGGTGTGGTGTACAGGGTGTGTGTATGTGTAAGGGGTATGTGTGTAAAAGGCATATGTGTAAAGGACATGTGTAAGGAGTGTGTATGTAAAGTCTGTGTGTGGTGTAAAGAGGATGTGTGTAAAAGCGATATGTAAGAGATGTAAAGGAAGATTGTGTAAAGTGTGTGTGTGTGTAAGGGACATAATACCAAAGGAAGAAAAAAGAGTAAGAGTCTGGCAGGCTGAGAAGGTGCCACACCTGTGGCTGCACAGGGAGCAGGAGAGGGGGGAAAGCTGAGAGAAAGCGTGGGCGCTTGGAGAAAACAGCGAGGTGCGAAAGCAGGTGGGGCCGGGAGGATGCTGAAGAAGGATGAGGGGCCCCGGGAATGTCAGGTGTGCAAGGAGCCTCGCAGGAGCAGGACGACACAGGGGCACAGCTGGCCCTCCCGCTACCAGGGGGATGACTGAGCTGCTGCACTCAGCGCCCAGGCACGAAAGCCACGCGTTAGGAACTTCGGAAGAGAAGAGGGGAAACAGTCTCCTCTGCCGCACAGGGTAAAGAAAGGCAGGCCAAAACAGACCCTGGGCCACTGGGCCATGAGGATTTAGAAGAATGGGCACTCTTCTATGGGCGAAGGGCTCCCCCTGGTGGACAGAGAGTGGACAGCGGGAAGGAAAAGGCCCTGATGGGACAGACAGGATGGAGACTGAATTTTAGGAAAAGAGAGTGAGGAAGAAGTGTTTCCAGAAAGATGGTGATGAGTTGGAAGGCACTAAGAAAGGAAACATTTGTAGTTAGGTGTTGTTGCTGTTGTCTGTCCTTCGTCCTTGAAGAGGACCACGACCTTTCTCTTTTCAGGCTAAACATCCTACCCAGTTCCTTCAACCAATCCTCATATATGGCATGTTCTTCAGTCCTTTCACCATCCTAATTATTTTCTGGTATCCTCCAACTTGTCTATATCTTTTCTAAAATATGGTGCCCAGCACTGACACACTATACTGCAGAGATGATCTGAACAGAGGAGAGCACAGAACTATCATTGTTGTTGTTTGTCCTTCTTTCTCAAAGAGGACCGTGACATCAGGGAGGTGATGCCATGAGATGCCGGTGAATTGGATTTAAGTGAGAGAAGGCCGGGCAAAGTCACCAGTCCCTCTTTCTCCTCTGGAGCCATCTGGGTCCAGTGGCAAGATATAGATCAGTATGACTGGAGATGGCCTGGCTGTGGTGGGAGCCTTTTCAAGTTAAGGTCTTTAACAGGTCACTGTTTGACTCGAGGCAACACCCATTCGGTGATTAAGGTTTAATAAGTAATGAGGCAGAAAATGGCCTCTTTACCCAGTCAAAAAAATTTATTAGGGCCAGTGGCACAATGGGGAACGCATCTGACTACAGATCAGAAGATTCAGAAGATTCCAGGTTTGACTCCTGGCTGGCTTCACCCTCAAAGTGTAGATAGGTAAGGAGGGAGCAAAGGAAAAGAAGGAGAGGAGAGAGGGATCAGGAAGAGGGTTTGTGTCCCTGCTCCCCCAAGCCCATCTCTCCTGAAGTGAACCAAACTTCTCCCCTTCCTACCCAACTTGATGGATGAAATTCTAGGAACTTTTTGCATTCTGATACATCATGTTGCATGAGTCTACACCCTGAATTTGGGCACAATTCCTTGGGGAGAGGTCTGGATCCCATAGTCACTGAGAAAAGATAGCTTGGATCTGTTCTTGATTTCCTTTATCTCTACAAACAACGCTTCGGGAAGGAAAGAAATTTCCCAGGAGCCAAGGAGGTAAACGGTAGAGGCAGAGAGTAGAAGCAGTTAGGTGGCATTGTAGATAGAGAACTCAGCCTGGAATAAGGAAAACCTAAGTTCAAATCAGGTTTCTGAGTCACTTAATGCTCTCTGCCCGAGTTTTCTCATCTGTAAAATGGGGAGAGAAATAGCACCTACCTCCCCTGGTTGTCATCAAAATGAGCTATTTTCAAGTGCTTTGTAAACCTTAAAGTGCTGCATAAATGCTGGCTATTGTTATACTACAGCTATTATCACACCATTTTATAGATTCAAAAATAGAGGGTCAAACAGGTAAAATGATTCGCCTTCTGTCACTTAGCTAATAAGTAATTGGGCTGGATTTTTAAAGAGGAGCCTTCTGATTCTTAGTCTTTTGCTCTTCCCACAATAATAAGCTGTCAGTCTAAACCTAGAACCTTAGACTGTGAGTCAGGAACCCTGGCTTTTAGGAGCAAAGAGTTAGAACTGAAAGGGATCATAGAGGTAAATTAGTGATGTCAGAAAACCTGGGTTCTAGTCCCACCTCTGCCAGTGACTCATCATGGGGCCATGGGAAAGTCACCTCATATCTTTGAGTCCCAGTTTCTTCACCAATAAAATGAGGAGGTTAGACTGGGTGACTTCTAAGATCCCTGTCTCTCTCTTCAAAGAGATCTGGAAGACCAGTAAGATCCCATCTGGGAAGAAACTATTTATTCTTTGACTGAAGACTGCTTTATTGCTAGAGGTGAGGAGAGAAGGGGGCTTTTCTAGTGAGGGGAACTGCTTCAGGTTCTGGAGAGAAAATCTGTCCTGTGTTCTGCCCCACCTTAGGTAGGGCTTGACTTTTTACCCAGGACATCTGGAAGCAGAACGACACATTTTTTGGGTGATCCTCACAGAAGGTGATATGGCTGGAAGCTTGGCTCATGTGAAGCTGGAGAGACCATTCATTGGCACCTGGCCTTCCCTTGGGGTACTTGGTATAATGGCACTGCCCTTTCACTGTCTGCCATCTCCACTCCTAGATTTTCCATCCTTTCTGATAACTGTTCATCCCTTTTGGAGACTCTTGATGCTTCTGCACTTTTCTTTCTCCTAGTGCTACTAGTCAATCAAAAATTTAATTCCAGCCAAACTTACTTCTTTTCCCCTCCCCCAGGATTCCTCAAAGGAAGGGGAAAGAAGGGAACACCAACTCATTTCTGTAATCTACAACCTCTAGGATAAGGTTCCTTAACCTGGCATCAATGAACTTATACGTGTGAAACTTGTTTTAATTTTTTTTTAGTTTTTAATTTTTGTTCTGAATTCTCTCCCTCCCTCCCACCCTTCTCCTATCCACTGAGAAGGCAAGAAATTTGCTACCCATTATACATATGAAGTCGTACAAAACATATCTCTACATTACTGGCATCAGTGAACTTAAAAAATATTTTGATGATCATATTTCAATATAATTGGTTTTCTTTGTAATCTTAGGTATATTTTATCTTTTACATTAAAAATAGTATTTGAGGAATGGCCCATAGGCTTTACCAGAATGCTGAAAAGCCTACTTTACACACACACACACATACACACACACACACACACACACACACACACACATGTTAAGAACTCCTGCTATAGGGGAAAGATAAGAGTAGTAGGTTGATCCAGCTCTGAGATCATATCATTGAAGTAGGGCAAAAAGGAGACCAGAGCTTAGTATAGCCTAGAACTGTGCAATACAGGATTTCAGAAAACCTGGAAAGACTTATATAAACTGATGCAAAGTGAAATGAGCAGAGCCAGGAGAACATCGTACAAAGTAATAGCAACATTGTACAATGATCAACTATGATAACTTAGCTCTTTTCAGCAATACAATGATCCAAGAGAGCTCCAAAGGACTCTTGATGGAAAATGTTATCCAGATTCAAAGAAAGAGCTGATGTAGTCTGAATGCAGACTGAAGCATACTATTTTCACTTTCTTTTTGTGTTTTTTTTTTTCCTTTGGTCTGTTTCTTCTTTCACATGACTAATATGGAAACATGTTTTACATGATTGCATATGTATATGTGTGTATATATATACATATACAATATATTATATATATATAATCTACTATATTATATATATATATGCATAACCTATATCAAAATGCTTACTGTTTTGGGGAAGCAAGAGGGGAGGGAAGGAGAAAATTTGGAACTCAAATTTTTTTAAATGAATGTTAAAAATTGTCTTTATATATAATTGGAAAAAATAAAATACTATTTTAAAAAAACTGTGCCATGGTGTTGGACATGGTAGAGTCTCCATCTTCCACATAGCCTGACGGTAATCTTTCACTGTGCTGGTTGGGACCTAGATACATTTACAGTCAAACAAGGACACTGTCTATTGGATACAGACTAGTCGATGATGGCCCATGAAGCTAGTTCCTGAGCTCCTTTCCTAGATTGCAGGCATGGCTGGGTTTCACTCTGCATTGTTGGAGGGAATCCCCACATTGGAAATTCCCAGCACTTCTGTCATTGTGTCTGCCTCCTTTGTCCCCGGGAAGCAAAATATCATACCTTAAAATGAAAAGTAAATAAATACCTTTCATTTCTTTCTTTATCCACCATTCTCCCCCCTCCCCATCCCTTTACCAAGTTCTAGTCTGGACCCAAGATACACACACACACACACACACACACAATAACATTTCCATCATGGAAATGGGAAAACTGAGGCACAAAGTAATCCCTATCTTATTCTCCCTCTGCCTTATTGTGGATGTAATATAATTGGGGTAAAGGGAAGAAAAAGGAGCCACTCGTGAAAGGAAACAAATATTTATTAATTATCTACTATGTGTCAGGCACCGTGATAAGCACTTTACAAATATCTCGTTTGATCCTCATACTAGACTCGAGAGATAGGTGCTATTATTATCCCCATTTTATAGTTAAGGAAAGTGAGACTGGGGGCAGCTAGGTGGTGCAGTGAAGCCCTGGAATCAGGAGGACCTGAGTTCAAATTTGACCTCAGACACATAACACTCACTAGCTGTATGACTCTGGGCAAGTCACCTAACCCCAATTACCCTCACACACACACACAAAGAAAAGAAAATGAGACAGACAGAAGTTAAGTGACTTGCCCAGCATCACACAGCTAAGTATCTGAGGCTTGATTTGAATTCCAGTCTTTCTGATTCTAGGCCTGTGCTCTATCCACTGCATCACCTGGCTGCTGTTAGTTGGCAAATCAAGCTTCTTCTTCCTTCTGTCTGGACTCAGCAAATATAAAGGGAGGTTCATTTGTTCTTTTCTGTCTGGCAAACTCAGGGAGTCAGAGCTGTAAGAAGCACAGAGGTTTTAGAAGAGACTGATAGCCTGGTGCTTTTTGTATCTTATACCAGCATATATATATATATATATATATATATATATATATATATATAAAATTAGAGAACCCCATGGAAATCTCTAAAAATAAAAATAATCCCCTCAATGTCTTGCTCTTAGGACCCGCTTAGGAGATAAATGATTCGTTCCTAAGGGATTAACCTCCTGGAGCCAGTATAGAGGCAGACTTAAAGTTGTAAAAATAATTTCTTTTTTTTATTTCAACTTATGCCCCAGGGTCCCAAATGAAACCAAAACTTTTAGCTGATGTCATCATGGCATAAGTAGCAGTTTCTGGCCAAAAGTTGGGATATCCTGGACCAGCTTCTCAGTGTTAGTAAAGAATAAATATGGCTCCTTCCCTCTACTGATCACTTCGAATTTATCCTGAATATATTGTTTGTATACATGGTTGTTTGCATGTTGGTTCCCCCATTAAGCTCAGTGCTCCTTACCTTTTTTTGGGGGGGGGGGATCCTCAGCACTTAGCACAGTGCCTGGCACATAGCAGGCGTTTAGTGAATGTTTGTTGACTGACTGACTGATGAATCTGCGCATAGATACAGGGGTTCCTGGTCATAGACTTTCCTACTGTTCAATCCAACTCAGTTAGAAAGACCAAGTCTAACTTAAATGAATCCCAGCCCTCTCCCACTCCCATTTGAAAAATACAGTTTTATTATTCTGCTACTCCTTCCTCTAACATTTTCTTATCTCCTTCTTATTATTCTGTGCATAGAGTGATGGTCACAGTGGAATTAAACTGAAAATACAGATTGGCATTGATCAGGACAGAGCTTATTTCTTCATGCTTCAACTTCTGTTACTTTGTCTGATGGGTCCTCAGTCCCATCCATGTACCCTGACTTCTCCCCATATCCAGAGGAAGGATGGGAGGAGAACATGCAGTGAATTCTTAGATTGAATCCTACAGTTCTACTTAGTAGCCAAAGGTGGGGGAACAGGACTTTGCCATCTGTAGCCATCTCGTGGGGTCATCCTGCCTGTACTTGTCCTGAGGCCTGGCTTCCTAGTCCTCTAGTAGCAGGTGGGAAAATTACCACTAAGCCTCAGTCTGTCCTAAGATCCTTCTTCTGGTGCCACTTTCACAACTCTCCCCACCTGCAAGTAGTAGAACTATCTCCCATGCTCTATTGCCATCCCTCAACTGAATTTGCCCCAGGAGCAATTACAATTGGATTCTTCAACAGGTCCTGACCTGGAAAAGGAGACAAGAGATTCAACCTTATAGAGTCACTTGGCCACTCCCCGGGGGCCATTTCTAAATTTATTATTTGTTTTTATTTCCTTTTTAATAGCACCAATTTAGACTTCTGTTTTTCATTTTTTCTTTGTGTTTCTTTTTTTGTTAATCCTAAACTTAGAAAACACCAAATAAAATGGACATTTCCATATCCATAGAACAGGAAAAAAGGATGGTACATGAAAATGTAGATCTATTCCATAAAGCTTAGTTTTCTTTTAAAGTATATAAGTTCAACCTGTAGCTTTCAAAGCTAGTCCTGCTTGTCTGTCTGTCTTTCTAGCCTTTCTTCTATTCTTTTCTTTGCTTTGAAAGAAAATATATACCATAATGACTATTTCTTTCTTTTTTCCTTCCTTCCTTCCTTTCTTTTTTATTCTCCTTCACCCTCCTTCCCACTCCCCCATTGAAAAAAACGAAAAACAACCACCAAAAAGTCCTTGTAACAAACATGCATATTCACTTCTATTTCTCTATTTTTTTTGTACTTTTCAAATTATGTTCAGCATCTATTATATCATTTGAACCTTACAACAAAGTCTGGATCATTATAGATAATGATCCAGATCACTGCCTTACAGACAGAGAAAACAGACTGAGTGATGTGCCTGTGGTTACTTAGTAATTAAACGATAAAACTGGACCTTGGAACTCAAATCTCCTCATTTCAAATTCACTGCACTTTCAACTAAGCCACGCTATCTACCTGCATAAATTATTTTGATTAAAAAAAAAAAGGCTAGGGGAATCACTCTTTTTTAATTAAGCAAGAGAAACAGAAACTGAAACAGAGACATCGCCCCCTGACCTCCCAACTTCACTACTACAATTTTAGTAACAATGAAGAGAATCTAACAAAACAGAAGGCCATGGTGGTCACTGGGGTGGTGATGAAACCACTCACCTTCAAAGTGGCTATGTCTACCTGGAAGCAAGCCATAACCACGATGACCCTATCCAATTCATCTTCCTCACAAATACCAAATTGATACTCCTAAAGCCCAGATCTGATCGTCTTTCTTCCTTGCTCATTAAGGTTCAGTGGCTCCCTATTGCAGCTATTGTTTTGGGATTTAAAGCTTCACAAATCTGGCTCCAACTACTTTTCCAGACTGATTTCCCATTACTTCGACTCACACATTCTATTTTCAGTCAAACTGAAAACTTGCTCTTCCCCACACGCAACATTCTCTCTCCCTCTGTATCTTTGCATATGCTGTGCCCCATGCCAGGGCAGCTAGGAACCATAGTAGATAAGAGTGCCAAGCACTCATCTTCCTGAGTTCAAATCCAGCCTCGGACACTTACTAGCTGTGTGACCCTGGGCAAGTCACTTAGCTCAGTTTGCCTCAGTTCCTTATCTGAAAAATTAGCTGGAGAGGGAAATAACAAACCACTCTAGTATCTTTGCCAAGAAAATCCCAAATGAGTCATGAAGAGTCAGACAGGACTGAAAACTGAACAACAAAAATGTCAGAATTAAACTACCTCTTAAAATTTCTAGCTTCCATCAAGGGGGGAATAGAGAATAAACATTTATGTACAGCCAAAGGACTCTCTACAATATGATCTTCATAACAACCCCAGGAGATAGGTGCTATTATTACCCCTATTTTACAGTTGAGGAAACTGAGGCAGGCAGAGCTTAAGTGACTTGCCAAGGGCCAAACAACTAGTCAATGTCTGAGGCTGGATTTGAATTCAGATCTTCCTGACTCCAGGCCCAGCTCTCTCTGAGCCAGTTCAAGTGTCACCTCTGAATACTCCATTGTCCTCCCCCTATAGTTGCCTAAACTTACATATGCCTGAACTTACTATATGAACTTATCTATGCTTTCCTCCAATAGACTGAAGATCATTGACGGCAATCATTCTTTCATTATAATATTCATATTTCTGATGTCTAGCACAATACCTGGCAGGTAGTAGGTGCTAATAAACACTAAGTAAACGAACGGATGAGTCTGTTGTCATACAACAGTTTCCATAAGAGCACCAAAAACCAGCTGCCATTTTTTCCTACCAGCCTAAGGTTTTTTTTAGGGATTTACAACTTGTCCAGAATACTGTCTTAGCTGAAAGCAGGCATAAAATCATCTCATGAATTATAAAAGGGTTTGGGGATATCTTATATCTGTAGATCTCTATGTGTCTGTTTTAAGTAGACAGTTTGCAAGAAAGGGATACCCAAGTTATACACGTGTATGTTTAATAGCAACAACATGCATTTACATGAAGCATTTAATTTGCACTCTCTGAAAAAACCTTTCTCAACAAGAATACATACTTTACTGACTCACAGCAGTCTTCTTAGTAGTTTTGGTCTCTCTCAGCAATGCACTAACAGTAAAATGAGTAAATTCAGCATGCTTGCCTATTTACCAGGAATAATTCCTTCCTCGCCCTAGCTTGAAAGAGCGTGTGGTTACTTTCAACATTTACATGTCATACTAGGCAATGCCTGGGCAGCGAAAAAGCACTACTAAACTTAGAGCTGGGAGAGGTTTGGGTTCAAATCTTGTACTCTACCATGTGTGACTGTAGGCTGGTCAGTTTATACCTCTGGCCTCAGTTTCCTCATCCGTAAAATGAAAGGGTAAGCCCAAATGATGTCCAAGGGTCCTTCCAAGTCTAAAATCTCATGATCTTCCAAGGATTCTGAAGAAGTAATTTAACCTCCCTGAGCTTCAGTTTCCTTGTGTGTAAAATGGGGATGAAAATACTCGCACTTGCAACCTCACAAGGTGTTTGTGAGGAAAACTTTATAAATCTTAAAAGTGCTTCATAAATGTTATTATTAGATTAATAGAAGTATATTGATGCTGGGAGGAATTCTATTCTAGCTGACTTAATCAGCCAAAAATTAGGATCATATGATTTAGAGTAGGACAAGATCTTGGAGATCAACTAACTTCAAACCCTTCCACTTACACACAAGGAAATCGAGGAAGGTTGTAATAATTGCACAAGGTCATTCAGCTATCAAGTGTCAGAGACAGGAGTGGAATCTGTTCTTCTTCCAGAATCAGTATTCTCACTAATATCTCTGCTTTCCCTACATCTGTGCCATTTATTGTATGTTGTTCAATTATTTTCAGTCGTGTCTGACTCTCTGTGATCCCATTTGGGGTTTTCTTGGCAGAGATACTGGAGTGTTTGCCATTTACTTTTCCAGCTCATTTTACAGATGAGGAAACTGAAGTAAATAGGGTTAAGTGACTTGCCTAGGGTCACACAGCTAGTATGTTGTACACAGAGACTACCAAATACTCTAGTCTGGCTGAACGGGAATGTGAGAAAGTGAGGAAAGAGAATGATGGAAAAGAGACCCAGGCTGGGGCCAGATTCTAAAGGGCATTTAGCCTAGAATCAATGGGGAGTCAGTTTCATGAGCCAGGGAGTAACATGGTCAGACCCAGACTTTGGAAATATCAATATGGACAGGAATAACTGGAGTGGGGAAGAGACTGGGGATACAGGGAACAATGAGAAGTCTCATTATTCAGTGATGGAAGTAGATGTTTTTGCATTTTGTTGTATTATACAGGGCCCGGGGGTGGTGGTAGGAGGGATGAGAGATCATCCAGACTAAGCCGGTCATTTTACAGAGGAAATTGAAGGACAGATAGGTTAAGGGACTTGTCCGAGGTCACACAAATAGAACAAGGTGTGAGTCCCAGGTTTTCTTTGACTATAGATCTGGAATCAACACAAGGTAAAATAAGAAAGGCTGCCCTAACATTATCTCTGAGCTGTGTGAAGCCAGATGTTTCATATTTGTAGGAACCTGAAGTAGAGAGAAAAGGAGTTTTCCTGTACAGCAACTAGGTGGCGAAGTGGATAAAGTACTGGACCTGAGTTCGAATCCTGCCTCAATTACTTACTAGCTGTGTGACCCTGGGCAAGCCACTTAACCTCTGCCTGCCTCAGTTTTCTCATTTATAAAATGGGGATCATAATTGCAGCTATTTCATAAGGTTATTGTGAGGCTCAAATACAGCCTTTGGAAACCTTAAAGCCCTATAAAATGCTAGCAATTATTATCATTATTATCTAACTATGCAACTCCAATCCTCTCAGCTGCCTCAATCTAATATTATTATCACTGATTCTCAACCATCAATGGCAACTAAATCATTTCATTAAATAAAAATCCACGAGGAACGCACATTTTGAACAAATCTTATGTAAACATGGGCAAACGGTGAACAATAATACAGTCAGAGTTGCCATAATAAACAATTTCCTATTCCCACAGTATGGAGATACCTAACACCTTTCCTAGACCATCATTATTATACATTTTGACAAACATATTGTTCCTGGGCCATTATAGATGGAGAAACCAAGGTATGATGTGCTTAAGTAACCAAAGGTTATGTGGTAAATGGCATTAACTATAATCCAAATTCACTCCTTTTAAAATCTCAAGTCCTAAAAAAAAAAAAAATTAAAAAAAAATCTCAAGTCGTTTTTTTCATTTGACCCAGGGCAGGACTGGTCTGAGTAGTTAGGTGGGGTACTGGGTAGAGCACCAGTCCTTGAGTCAGGAAGACCTGAGTTCAAATCCACCCTCAGACATTTATTAGCTGTCTGACCCTGGACAAGTCACTTAATTTTTGTTTGCCTCAGTTCCTCATCTGCAAAATGGAGACACGCTGGAGAAGGAAGTGGCAAACCCCTCCAGTCTCTTTGCCAAGAAAACTCCATGGACAAAGTCCATGGTGTCACATAGAGCCATGACTAAACAAATGAACAACAACAGGACTGTTGGTCTGGGCTCTGAGGCAAAAAAAGACAGAAGCCCTATCTGGAGAGAAGGCATTTTTCAAGCAAAGCAGCTAAGTAACACAAGAAATAAAAATTGAGGTTGCCTCCTCTCCTCCACTTCCCCTCCCCTCCCCCCTCGCTGCCTCCCCAACCCTCCATTCCCCCTCTCCTCTCCTCTCTCCCCCGACTCTCCCCTTTTCCCCTCCCCCTTAGTCTCCCCCCTCCCCTCCCCTCCCCTTCTCTCCCCTCCCATCTCTTCCCCCTCTGCTCTCCTGTCCTCTCCCCCCTCCTTCCCCCACACCCAGTTGCTATCAGCCAGAGCCAATGATCCCTCTGCTTACAGAAAAGGCAGTGCCTGCTGGAGTCTGGCTGTGTTAGTTGCATTAGGGATTTCAAGTCACACACCCCTTAAGCGAAGGACAGGGGTTTACCAAGTCATAAAGAAATCACATGGTCATAGCCCTGCAGGAAGGGTACAAGCAGACAGACACTCATCTTTGGAACACTTCATTATGACCTTCTGGGTCCAGGTCTTTCTCTACTCCCAGGTAATGAGGCTGCTGCAGGTATAGCTGCTCCCAGAAGGCCTGCTCCATCCAGGCAATAATTATGTATGCATGCATGTGTGTAGATACATACATATACACGCACAAACGCATTTGCACATATATGTATATGTATCTTTGCACGTGCATTATGTATATATTAATACTAATAGGCCTGACAAGGGAATATCCTAAAATCAAGAGCAAAGTTAAATAAAGGGAGCTGGAATCTTTTAAGAATCTAGAGGTCACATGATGAAAAATGCTCTCCACCTCAAGAAAGGGAACGTATGAACTCTGAGTACAGATTGAAGTATACTTTTTTTTTACTTTATTTTTATTATTTATGTGTGTGTGTTCTTTTGCAACATCTGTTATGCATGACTTCACATGTATAATTGATATCATATTGCTTATCTTCTCAAAGGGCTGGAGGAGGGAGAGAATTCAGAACTCAAAATTTTAAAAAATGAATGTAAAAAAATTTGATGTAATTGGAAAGCATTTAATTAAATAAATAAAAACTCTTTAAAAAATGAGCTAGAGGTCATATAAACATACATGTTTATACAGAAAGACATACATAGATGTTGGTAGAATTCATTTGTAGTTAAAGGCTATATACTCAATGGTATTTATTTTCTGGTCATTCTAGTTCTCTCTATTTGCATGTTCCCCTCCTTCCCCACCCCCCAAGTGCTGGACTTAAAGTGAGCCTGAGAGACCTGAGTTCAAATTCAAATTCAGATCATTTCTAGCTGTGTGACACTGGGCAGCCTCAGTCCCTTCTGCTGTAAAATGGGGGTCATAGCAGCATCTACTTAGCAGAGTTGCATGAGGATCAAATGAGCTAATAGTTATAAAGTATTTAGCACAATGCCTGGCATATACAAGGCACTACATAAATGTTGGCTATTAACTATTAAGGCAAAGATCATTTATTACCAGTTCTCTGGGAAGTCCCAAATGATATTTGAAAGAAATTCAAAACTAGCTCAAGACAAAGAAATAAATCCTGGTTCTGATACTTACCTATCTTGGAAGGTCCTTCAAGCTGTAAGTTTATGCTCTGTGTGACCTAGAACAAGCCAGGCTTTAGCATCCTCATCTACAAAACAAGGGGGTCAGAACAGATGGCTGACGAGGTCCCCGTCCCTAAGTCCTAGAATTATAAGATACTGACAAATACATAGGGTTGAGTCACTAATCCTAAAACTATATTCAAAAAGTATATCAGTCTATAAACATACTAGATTGGAAACATGTTATCCTTTCTGTTTGGCATAGGACCCCTAACACAACATTGACATTTAATAAATGTTAGATAATAAAAATAGAAGACGACATTCAGTGCAATCACTTCTAAAGAATCTTGCTAAGAGCAAAGTAACACACACACACACACACACTGTTGTCACACATCTGGGTTTGGGTTAAGTAGGTGATTTTCTCTCTTCTAGGACAGGAGATATAGAATAGTTTGTAACACATGTGACAAGGCTGTTCTGTATGCTCACCCATCTAACATCCTGGTGCAAAGAAAGTTTGTATCTACTAAATGACCTGGGTCAGCACTGGCCTTTCCCTCCCCTCTCCCCTATCCCTAGGCTAATTATACCTTAGATATGAAGAAAGAAAGTATACCACACATGTCTGGAAATAATTTACAAGGAAAACAAAGCGATAGAGCAGAGAGTTTAATCTTATAATCAGTGTTGAGGTCAAAAGAAATGGACAGATGGGAGCATCAAATTATGTATAATAGTATGAAACTGAAAAGAAGGATTAAGAACCAGAGGAAATGAAGCAGGAATTTATAACTTGGTTCCTATGTTAATTCAAAACTGTGTTCTTTTAGGTATGGGAGGGAAGAAGCAATGAAAACTTCAGCAGGGAAAATGCTCATTAATATCCTAGTATAACAATAACCTCAGATAATGGGAAATATTATGAAGCCTCCAGAGAGCAGAAAGAAATGTGGATTTACTTTCCCATCCTTGGAGCTCAGTTTAATGCAGTGTATTCAGCAAAGCTGAATAAATATCAAAAAGAAGGTTACAACATTGATCAGGGAAAACATTTTACACTGCCAGCATCTGAAAACAAACACAAACCAGTTAAAGAACCAGGAGGAAAGATTTAGGGTGTTTTATTCTGCTGGACAGTAACTAGAGATTTGTGGGTCCTACAATCCCAGGTGGTGGAGGAAAGGGGAAGGTGCTCTTGGTACAAAGCTATTGAGGGAGGCAACTATTGGCTTTATTACTGTATTTTATGAAGCAATAGAAGAGATTACTGAGACATCTTCACTCAACAACAGGATTGAGTTGGACACATGAGTAACAAATGGCCTGCAAAAGGTTGCCAAGTCTTCTAGATGACTGAACCCAAATAAATTGTGTCCTTCCCACTTCTCAGTATCATGCAGCATCACAACCCCTACATGCTACTGAAGCAAGAAGCAGAAGTCATAGTTCTTAGAAATCATAGCTCACAGGGCTGCAGACATAAGGGATCTCAAAGGCTTTCTGGTCTAACCCTTTCAATTTTTGGGGGGGGGTTAGGCAATGGGGTTAAGTGACTTGCCCAGGGTCACAAAGCTAGTGTTATGTGTCTGAAGCCGGATTTGAACTCAGGTCCTCTTGACTCCAGAGCTGGTGCTCTATTCACTGTGCCACCTAGCTGCCCCTAACCCCTTCATTTTACAATTTAGGAAACTGTGGCCCAGAAAGGTTAAATGACTTACCCGAAGTCACACAGATAGTAAGCATCAGAGGTAAAATTGAACCTAGGTCCAAAAATCAGTGTTTTTATGTTGAGCTCAGGTATAGGAAACCTCACATTCAAATTTAGCTATTACTTCATGCACCTTCCAGTGTAATTTCTGCCTTTGGAAAATAAGCCTTATAGCATTCATTTACCATCAGCATAGGAATATTAGGAAAATGGTGGTCTTTCACCTCCTTATTGTTAAATATTGGCCAAAGATGTTGCCATACTTATTTCCCCCACCTGAATTTCACCTCTTGCTCTGGAGTATAATTGAATCACTTGCTTCTGGAAAGGGAATTCCAATGTACTACCCTATTGTTTAATTTACTATCTTTGTGACTTTCCAGATTGTAACTCCCTTGATGGGCTACCACTCCCCAAAATATGTTGTCTTCCTCATTAGAATGTAAGTTCCCAGAGCACAGGGACTGTCTCCCTTTTGTATTTGTATTCTCAGTACTTACTCAGTGCTGGGCATGTGGTAAGCACTTAATAAATGCTTTACATTCATTCAAGATCTTGCTTAACTAAGGACTAACTGGGTCCTTGCATATACCCTGCCTGCAACTCTTGAGATGCAAAAGCAGCAGTACACACAGAGGTATACCTTGCATTTCCAGGAGAAGGGAAATCTGTGGCAAGTTGACTTAACTGGGAATGAAAATCTTTAAGTGATCAGCCTCTTTATCCTTGTCTATTTAGATTTTAAAAGCTTATCATTTCTACCATCTACTTTAGCAATTTTATTTCCATATAACTGTGGACAGTCAGACCAAGGACTTAAAGAAAAGATCATAATTAATACTGAATTTGAAGAATAAAAATGAGAAGATATGGTACGCAATTAAAACTCTCATATGACCTATTAAACTTACTAACCTTGAAAAATTGAAAATAGATAAAAGAATAGATATTGAAATAGATCATTACCATTTCCTGTAGAAGTTTAAATCACTCACCACAACAAGGAGACCAAAAGAGCTTAGAAACCACCTTGGCTAGCAAACAACTGATCTCCTTGGACAGCATGAAACAATGGGAAAAGAGCTGGATTTGGAGTCAAAGGACCTTAATTTAAATCCTGGTTCAGTCAATTACTGTACCTTTGGGGAAATTGCTTAACCTCTCTGGGCTTTAGTTTCCTCAATTGTACATGAGGGCATAATCCTATGATCTTTTTCAGAATTAGTGACATAGCAGCAAAAAGCAACATTGGCTTAGAATATAAACTCATTTGTTTAAAAATATTATGAAGGATGATGGTGAAAGATTATGAACAGTAGTAATACATCACGAAACAGCTAGAAACTATAGTGGTGAAGACAACTTTATAGAAAGCTTAGCAAGAAACAATTAAATCTGATAATTCTGAAAATATTCAAAGATAAAATTGGAAATTTTAAAATTTGCAAATAGGCAAAAATGTTGTTCAGTCATTTTAGTCATATCTGACTCTTCATAACTCCATTTGGGGTTTTCTTGGCAAAGACACTGGAGTGGTTTGTCATTTCCTTCTCCAGCTATTTTTACAGATAAGGCAAAAAAAAAGATTACAAAAAACTATCTTCTCCATCAATACAGTGGATACACCACATTTGGTTATTTTGACATCATAGTCAATGAGACCAGACCAAATACATAAAGAAGAGTTTCAACCAGAGGCAAAATAATTTTGAGCATATAGAGAGACTGGTTCTCAAGATATCTGGAAAAAGAGTAGGATACCAATAGTATCGTGGATATTATATTTTTGAAATTGAGAACACATTAATAACTACTGAGCCATATACATACTTCATTTTAAAAAAATTTCCTATATACCCTCTTTTTCATCTTTACCTAATCTTTATGAAAATAATTTACAAAAAGTACTGAAGACATCCTTGATGAAAATATGAAAAAGGAACAGACTTTCACAAACAATATCCTATAGATGATCACCTTTTCAGTTGTAAAACTGACTAAAAGATGCAGAGAATACAAAATCCCATTGGGCTTATTATTTGACAACTATAAAGAAGCATTTGACATTAGAGGGCAAAATGTGTCCTTAAAGGTTTTCTCCACAGGTCCTCCAAGAGCCCATGTTATGATCACAAAAATGCCTTTGTAGATTTAGCAAAGAACTTTGTTCCAAGACCATCTGCTTACAAAAATTGAGCAAGATATAATCCAAGTAGACCAGAAGTATTTGCCATTGTTGTGTAGCGATCCCAGTACACAGTCCAAATGGAAGAGTAACTCTGCAGATAAAGCCCTCTAAATACTCTTGTTTATGGATAATGCAACAATTGAATTCTGAGACCTATGATCACAGGATCATAAATTTTGAGTTGGAAGGGTCCTCAGAGGCCATCTAGCCTACCTCCTTCATTTTACAGATGAGGAAGCTAAAGCCCACTCAAAAGTGTTTGGCCTAACTATACACATGGGACAATCTAAGCTGATGGATTGCAGAAGACCTCTTGTCTCTCGACTATGATACAGATTTGAGTGGGCAGAGTATTTAGCCCAAATCCCAAGTACATATGTCTTGGACAAAAACCGCAGATGGACGATGAACAGGGCCCAATCTGAATAGGAAAGCAGGATGAATTGTTTTTGAGATATTATATAGTGTTTTTAATGACCCAAGTTTCTTCCTAAAATGAAGAATCCCTTTTTTTTTCCTTTAGGCAATTGGGGTTAAGTGACTTAACCAGAGTCACACAGCTAGTAAGTGTCGCCACCTAACTGAAGAATCACTTTTTTTTTTAACATTGACATTTTTTAGTTATGCTATAAGGCTGGGAATCATGGAATACCACAATCTCTGAAGAATTAAAGATGCCCAAAGAACAATGGCAAGGCACATGGTGGCTATGAATAAGCCATAGCATGGTTATCAATGCCAATGGGGAAAATGCAGAACTGTGCAGAAGTTTTCTAAAACAGTGGTATCAAACTCAAATCAAAACAGAGGCCACTAAACCATACATAAAGGTTCCTGTGGGCAATGTATCTCTCATTTCTCATCTAATCTCCTCAACACCAGTTTTCTTACAGCAAAATGGAGATAATAGATCTCTCATCTAAAAGACAGAAAAAAAAGTTTGGCTAGAGAAGGTGGGCAAGTCCTAGAGTGTGAGGTAGGAATAATTGCTGGAGAACCTATGTGTTCCACTAGTATCCATCCACTGTTGAGGTAGACTTTGAGCTTTTGAGTGAACTCCCTTGGGAGGGTTTATGGGAAGGCATGGACAAGAGTTGCGCAATTCAAATCACTTCAACAAACACACAAAAAGAAGCATGGATTGTAATTTAAATTGTTGGAGGGATTACTCACATCAATCACAGATCTACTCAGACATCAACATGTGTATGCACACAGTATACATGTATACACGTATCTACATATGCACATATGTATATGTTGATTGGTTGGTTGGTTGCTGCCCTTAGCGCTCAAAGAAGACCACAATGACATCACTACATTGAGGTCAAGGAACAGTGTGTCTGACTGCAGCTGCTCAGACCAGTACAAGCTTGGAAGTCTCTGGGTTTGGCACAAATAGTCCATGTGGGTCTCTAAATTTACATATACAGACATATATGTATGTTGTATGTGTATACAAATTTGCTAAGCAGTATGGCAGGAGAGCATCAAGGAGAAGGTGAGTCTTAAGATAAGCCTTAAAGTATGGTTGGGGTTGGGATAGAGAAATGGGATGGAGGAATAGCATGGACAAAGGCATGGAAGTGGAAAACGATATGGCACAAATTCAGTATAGTTACAAGGCTGGCCTTACTGCACTGGAGGTTTTGTATGGGGTAGAAGTGGGAAATAAGGTTTGATGAGTGTCTAAGCTCCTGCAACTAAGGCAGAGAAATTTAAACTTAGTGCAATCAGCATTGGGAGCCATTGTAGGCGGCAAAGTGGAAGAGTGGCATGATAAAAACTATACTTCTAAAAGATTATGTTGGCAAAGGTATGTAGGGTGGGTTGGAAAAGAGAATCTGAAGAATTGGAGAAGTGGAATCTGAAGAAAGGGAGACCACAGAATCTCAGATCTAAAAGCAACTCACCTCAGTGGCCATTCAATCTAATCAGAACCTAAAAAAGAATCCCCTTGATAATCTTGTCAAGTAACTATCCATCCCATACCTGAAGACTTCCCATGATGAGGAACTCACCACTTCCTGAAGCAGGAAAGGGCACAGTCCTTTTATTCTAAGTAATCTGTTCTTTTCCACATGGACTAGCACCTTCCACAGTGGCCATAAGACCGGGACTTCCAGATTCTATGTCCCTAGGGAAGATGAGTGGGCTGGATGGGATGGTCTAGTGTCTAAAGCAGCTGGATAGTATAGTAGATAGAACATTGGCTTTGGAGTCTGGCAGACCTGAGTTTGAATCCTAATGCAGGCACTTAATACCTGTAAGACTCTTGGAAAAATCACTTAATTTCAACATCAGTTTCTTTACCGCAAAATGTACCTACTTTACAGGGTTATGAAGATCAAATGAGACAAAATACATAAAATGCTTCGCAAATCTTAAAGTGTTATATTAATGTTAGCTATTATGATAGTGGATACAGTGGGCTAGGTGACAAACATTCCATTTCTAGCCAGTTCTGTTAACAAACTTTTTTCCTACCCTAATTCTCAGTCTGCCTCTCTTACCTATGCCTTTGAGCCTAACCTGCTTCTCTGTGGCTGTTGGTCAAAGCTTAAAGATGCCTATCATGTCTTCTCTAAGCCTGCTTTTCTCTGGGTTTTGAACATTCCCTCTTCCTTCCAGTCATCCCATATGACACAGCTTCCAGTGCCCTCAACATTCTAGTAGCTCTCTTCTGGACGGCCTCCCAACTCCTTAAGGTCCTTCCTAAAATGTAGAGCCTTGAACTGAACACAATATTTCACGTTTTGCCTGACTGACCTGCATGGCAAATAATGCCTCTCTTAATACACTGGCTTTTGACTGCCTCATCACACTTTGGTACTCTGTTGGCCAGTTTGGCATGAATTGGCCAAATTTGGCATGAATGTCTGGATTCCTAAGGCAGTTGTAAAAAGAATGGAGAAGGAAATGCAAATCTGAGGAAAGGATTAGTGGCAGATTGTTTTGGATTAACTAATAATTAATGTTGCTATGCATCACAAAGTATTTTATAGTTTTCACTTTCACATATTATCTCATTTGATTCTCATCTAAACCCTGTAAGGTGAGCGACATTGTAATTCTCATTTTAAAGAATAAGAGATTGATGTTCAGAAAAGTCAGATGGTTTTTAAGTATTTATTATGAACCTAGCACTGTGCTAAGTGTGAGTGATATAAATATTAAAAATAAATATTTTTTAAAAAGATAGCCCCTGCCCTCAAGGAGCTTACAAGACAATACATAAAAGGGGGTGGTTAGTAGGAAGGGTATTTTGTTCTGGGAAGGTGAAAAGTAGGGGGTGACAGATAATGAGATGGCCTGGGTAGATAGAGAGATGAGATTTGAAGCCGAAGCTTGGTCTGGTATCTAGGGGGAGCTAAAAGATACAGCAGGACCAGTCTGCACAGACTACAAGCACTTGGGCTGGACTCCTAGTCCAGGGCTGTTTCCACTATATCATATTGCTAATCCTATCTTAATGCTCCGTACTCTTCTTCTAAACCACTATCCCCCTCCCCTTTCCATTGTCTGTTGTTCCATGTCCTCTAAAACTCTCCAATTTCCGTTGTCGAGTCTGCCCAGCCTAGAAAAAATTGCCTGCTTGAGATCTGCCTAGCTATGTCCAACTTCAGCTGTAGCTCAGATAACAGCTGCATGAAGAGAGCTCAAGGGAGAGCTGAGAAGAAATGCTGTTTCTAAGTCACGTCTGAAGTGGCCCATGCCTCTTTCCAACACTTTTGGATTAGAATATAAACCTTACTATATCTCCCCACCGTCACAGTAGGAATAGGGTGCTCTCCAATCCACTGTCACAGATGAGGCTGTCATCAGAATAAATTGATGAAGGATGCATGGATGGATGAAAAAGCATTTCTTAAGTTAAAGATTACTGGTCTCAAAGAAAGAAAACCAACAAAGGCAGGTGACACCCTGGGTCCCCCACCTTCAGGATGTGGCAAGTCATTAAGGAAAGGTCTTGTTTTCTCTTCCTCTTGGGCTTTTAATGTTTGTTATTGTTTTACTGTGTTTACAGTGGCTGCATGAAAGCTTTCCAGTTCTTTGGGATTTGTTTTTGCTGGCTAGACCATCTCTCATGATGCATTTGCTCACTAAATGATATGACCAGCTGGCTAGATCACGTTACAGGACTCAAAATGATTTTTTAAAATTCCTCCATCCTTCATAAATGTTAAAGAACAGACCTACATTTACAGAGAAGGTCATATATGGGGTTCATGGAGGTCATGGAGAAACCAGCCAGTCTTCTCCCATCTAAGCAGTTCTCTTTTGAACCAATAAGCTTCCTTGGGAAAAGGAGTGAGGACCTGAAATAATAGCTAAAAATGTTGATTTGTTGACCTCCTTACCTTGAGTAGCACTGGATTAAAAGGTTTTTTCAAATAAAAGCTACTCCAAGAAAGAGAAAGAATTAACCCATGGACAGACTTAACTGAGTGATACTATCCTGCTCCTAGTCAAAGCACCTTCCTACTAAGGATGTCCAAAGTTTAGGATGCTGGAAATTGGGGTTGGGGGGAGCCGCTTTGCAGCAAGTTTCTCTGTCAAAGGTCTCTTTCTAAGCTATATAATGAACTGAGTCAAATTTATAAGAATAAGAGTCATTCCCCAATAGATAAATGGTCAAAGGATATGAGCAGGAAATTTTTGGAGGAAGAAATCCAAGCTATGGCCATATGAAAAAAATGTTCTAAATTATTAATAGAGAACTGAAAATTAAAACAACTCTGAGGCACTACATTCTGAACAACTCAGACTGGCAAAATTGACATAAAAAGGACAATGACAAAAGCTGGAAGGGTTATGGGAAAAAAAGTACTTTTGTTTTTTTGGGGTTTTTTTTGGTGAGGCAATTGGGGTTAAGTGACCTGCCCAGGGTCATACAGCTAGTATGTATCAAGTGTCTAAAGCCAGATTTGAACTCAGGTCCTCCTGACTCCAGGGCTGGTGCTCTATCCACTGTGCCACATAGCTGCCCCCAAAACAAGTACTTTAATGCATCCTTGGTGGAACTGTGAACTGGTCTTGATGCTGATTTTTTTTTTAAGGCAATTGGGGTTAAGTGACTTGCCCAGGGTCACACAGCTAGTAAGAGTAGTGTTTGGTCTAAGGCGGGATTTGAACTCAAGTTCTCATGACTTCAGGGCCGGTGCCCTATCCACTGCGCCACCTAGCTGCCCTCTTGACACTCTGGAAAGCAAGGTGGAACTATGTTTCCCAAGCTATTAAGCTATGCATACTCTTTGGCCTACCATTACCACTACTATGCTTATATCCCAAAGAGATCAAAGAAAAAGGACTCATATGTATAAAAATATTTATAGCATTTTTCTATGCTGACAAAATGACTGAAATTCATACAACAGATACATTTAGGAAAGCAAAATATGAGACCACTTCATTAGCAAACCACATAAAAAACTCAACTTGTACATTACAATAGCGATAGCTATAGCAGCCTTTTATGTATAAGAAGGAAGAGGAAGGAGGAAATGAGTATGGGATGTATGTGAAGCATGACTCAAAGTGTTTTAAAACTGCCAAGTTCTAATTTTCACTAAGAGATTAACCTGCTGCCACAGCAGGTTACATAAAAGGGGATGTACTCAGAAGGGGGGATGTTGAAGGGAGACGAGGAGGATTTGAGGGGTGGAACAAAATTAAATGTTAAATCAATCACTATGGGTTAGATTAGAAACCAGAAAGGTTAAAGCTAAACAAAATATTTTGTTCCTTAATTGATATAAACTCTCTTACTGGTAAGTCTCTCTTCTCTTTACTTCAGGTAGGACCGAAGAGGACAACTCCCCCTTGCACAATATATTTATGGATGTAAATATAATTGACTGCATGCACAGAATTTCTATTGAATGTGTGTACAACTTCATCACCAGGTCATCACATTCACACATTTCACATTAAAATGGAAAAATGTGAATGAGTGGCAATTTTCCAATCCCCATCCATCATACTGCTTGGGCAGCAAGCAAGATTATTTCTTCCTTATTAATGAGATCTAGATCATGTATGAGTGTTCCACAGAAAGAGAAGGCGGAGAGGGGTTGCAATCTGAACCACTGGAGGGGAGTACCCACAAATCAACAAGAACTCAGAACCATTAAGGTATAAAGGAGCTCTACCAACAGGTAAGAAAAGGGTGGGAAGGAAACTGGTCTTTCACAAAGATAAACTATTCTGTACATATTTGCTTTGTGTTATTCCACTGCACCTAATTTCTCAAGCTGTCCCCAGGAACTCTGATTCCCATATCTGGCTACAGCACAATTCCAAGAGAGCTTTGGTGGCTTTAGGGAAAAGCTAATACTTCTCCAGGGCCCAAATAAGTCTTATTTTAACTTTCAGGCAGCCTCAGAAGCGGTATTATGGGCTCTAAGTATGAAATGGGGCTTTTAGGAAGATGAAAACTACCATATTTACCCGTAATTATGGAAGAGCTGCTAACACATACACTACAATTCCACTCAAAAGCAGCAGTACTCCGCTTAGGGTCAATTTTTAAGTTACTTTAAAATTGAAGTTTTAGTAAATGAATGGAAAGGGGTTTTTTTTTTGTTCTTTTTCTAAATTCTGGTGGGTGATTTAGTTGAAATACATAGAATAGAGGTTAGAACTAGATAGAAGCTAGATAGTAACTACTACTAGAGAGTAGAACTAGAACAAGAGCTGAAGAATCTTTCTAAAAATGTAGAAAGTGCCAGAAAGGAAGAGACTTAATATTCCAAACTTTCTCTTTTTCCCCTTCTCCTCCCACCTTCTTCACTTAAGTCTCCAACCTTCTGTCACTGGTACAAGACACACATTCATACCTTCCTCCCCTACTACATGTTAACGTGTGGGTAGAGCTGCACAGAAAATGGAATGGCCTGTCTCAGGAGATCCTGAGATCCTCAGTCACTACAGATTTTTGGACATAGGCTTCTTGTCATTTGCTCTGTCATACCACAAAAGAGGCCTTGAATATACTCAGTCAGGATTGTGACATGGATGCTCTAGCAAAGAATGAGTAGCAGTCAGTAAGTAGGAGAAGCAAGAGAAACATCACAGAAGTATAAGAGTTCAGAAGAGGGTGGTCAAGAGTGTCAAATGTTAGAGAGATCAGGGATAAGGAATGAGAAAGGGCCAGTATATTTATCAATAAAAGATCATATGTAATTTTGGAGAGAAGTTTCAATTGAGTGATTAGGTTGGAAGCCAGATTACAGAGGAAAGGAAGTCAAGTGTAGACAGCTTTAATAGGGAATTCGAGAAAAGGTGGAGAGTTATAGGATGTCTTAAAGGGATGGTAGGGTTAGTGAGGGGTTTTTAAGGATGGGGAATATTTGAGTGTGTTTGGGTAGAGAAAAGAGGGATTACAGAATATTTTACGTACCTTAAATAACATTGAAAATAAGGTCATTGATCAAGTGCATGGCCAGGTAAAAGGCCTACCACTGCTACCAGCTGAGAATAAGGCAGATGGCAAAAAATCATGGAACCTAAGTCAAATACGCCAGAGTTCATCTAGTCATGAGATTTCGAGTTGAAACACAATCTAGTCCAATACTCTCATTTTATAGATGAAGGGATGGAGGTCCAGAGAGGTGAAAGGATTTGTTGAATGAAGGTTACACTGCAAGTTAGTGGTGGAGAACTCTGAGGTCCTGATTCCTAGTCCAAATCTTTAGCATTTTGTTTTCAAGTAGCAAGACTCACACGTTACAAGCAGAGGTACATGAATGAGAAATCTGACATTTTTCCTCTTGTCCCTGACCTAAGGCTTCACTGATGGAGGAAAAATAAAGCTGGTCCCTGAGTAAGATTTAAGTCCCATCTCTCCTGGTTCTGTGATCCTGGACAAATCATTTAGCTTCAGTGTACCACCATAAACTCTCTTAGACTATAAATTGTAGAGCAGGTGCTATTGTTGTAGCTGAGTCACGGCCAACTCTTCATGACCCCATTTGAGGTTTTCTTGGCAAAGATACTTGAGTGATCTGCCATTCCCTTCTCCAGCTCATTTTACAGATAAGGAAATTGAGGCAAACAGGGTTAAGTGACTTGCCCAGGGTCACATAGCTAGTGAGGCTATATTTGAACTCATTGAGTCTTCCTGATTCCAAGCCCAGCGCTCTATCCACTGTGCCACCTAGCTGCCCAGACAAGGTGCTAATCCTCACTGGGAAAGGGACTTCCTTACTCAAAAATTCTCTATATCAATGAAATTGAGTTCTGTTTCCACAGTCACTAAAAAAAAAAAAATCCTATTTACTTTCATGTCATTGATGTATCATTCTTTTCTTCATGGAGTGCCAAACCTCCAGAAAATATTACCTCCTCTCCCTGCCTCCACTTCCTGTCATTTGAGATATTTCTCAACCCTTTGCAATCTGGCTTCTGAGCTGGTCACTAAACCGAAATAATTCCCTCCAAAATCACCTTCTCCATGAAATCTTGTGTTTCTCCTAGCTGCTAGTTACACCCCCATCCTAATTATCATGTATTTATTTTTTATGTACTCACAGAGTACATGTGGTCTCCCTGAATGAACATAAGCCCCTCAAAGGCCGAGACATTCATTTTTGTCTCTGTATTCCTAGCACCTCACACAGTACCTGGCATACAATAGTGTTAATCGCCATTTTCTTATCCAGGCACTATAAACAAGTAAAAACCATATGGCATGGCAGAAAACAGATAACCTCTTACTTTCCTAAATTAATTATCTAGTATGGGAAAAAAAAAGGTCTGGTATAATAGCAATACTTGGTCTCAGAGACGATGAGGGCAAGATTCAAGGTGGTATCCTGCCAACAACAGTGGACCTGGATCAGTTCTCTGAGCCTTAGTTCCCCTCATCTAGACAATGAGGATAATATTACTTTTAATATCTACCTCACAAGACTCAAATGAGAATGTTAAAAAGCACTTCATAAATGTGGACAAAGAATTTTTTTTTCATTCTCCTCAGAAGGTTGTTTACTGGAAGCAAAAGGGAAAGTACTAGAATTTTATTACTTATACAAAAGGTAACAGGACTGAAAGGACTAAGGAGTTAAAGGTCTAAAGTACTTATGGATATTCGTAAGTAATTTGTGCCACAAAATACTAAGCATATTCTTCTCACGTTAAAACTTTTAATGTGGACCAGTAGTCACGTTTACCGCCGGATGACCGAAAATCAGAACAACATTGCAAAATCAAAAGATGCAGGAGTGTGCTCATTTATACAAAACAAGCAACCTCTCATTTCCATGAAGAGTAAAAGAACCACATCACAGAGCCATCTGAGACTCCACTGTTGGCATCCACAGAAGCAGAGAGAGGTTGGCATTTTCAGAAGCCTCTGCACCTGGTAATAGAAATTACCCTAATGACATTAAAACTTTTCAGTTTAAGGCAGCATTTAAGTAAAAATGTCTCCACGTAATCTATAAAGAACTCTCCCCAGATCCTTGGAGCCCATGAGGCCCAGACTGAACAATATTCATAAAAGTTTTCGCATTACTGAGCTGTCCTTGGGCATCTTCCCTAGGAAAGAGGCACGATAAGCAAGATTTCTGAAAGTCATTTCTACCAAGATTAACAATGCTTGCCTTGCTCACCACTTTCCCTTACAGAACAGGCAGCTAGAGATAATCTAACAACACACAAACAAACCAAAAATGGTTCCTTTAAACTTATTTAATGATATTTGAATGCTCATTTTCTATTTTCCCAGATCCCAGAAAACAAAGTTCTTTTTAGATGACCAATATTTTGTTCCAGAAACATACAACCTTATCATCTAATTCATAAAAGAGCTATTTTACAAACATACATCTGGATAATTAGAACAATAAAGTCTTTCAGACATTTCAAAACATGATCAGTAAAAATACAGGATTATTAATAAAGTTTTCTTTAAAGAATACTTCCAGATTTTTTAAAGTAATCTCTGTTAAAAGAGTACATGATTGTATGGTGTACAAGGAAAATAAGATGTTCTAGTATGAAGAGATTCAAAGATTTATTAAAAATAATAACCAACCGTTTGCACATTACAGTGACCATTTTTGTAGTACACCTCCTTGTCAGTTTGCACCTGGAAATAAAGGGTGTTTGTTTCCTTTTATTTATTTATTTGGGGGTGGAGTGGGGTTTGAAAGCACACCCCTTCAGCAAATTCATTAACAAAACCACCAACACCAGTGGAGGGAGACAGGTTATTGAAGTAAAGAAATCACAAACTCTTTGGAGAAAGGAAAATAGTTGGGGGGGGGGTGCATTTTGGAAGGTATTAGAAGTGGGAATTAGAGAACATTTTACAAAAATGTAGCAATGCTGAAGGTGGGAAGCACAAGCAAAAACTTAAATGAATTTTTGTATTAATTTGTCTTCTTAAATTTTGCCTAGTGTTCAACAATGGGTTATGAGTCCAATAGTCCAAATTAACCCTGCATTTTAGGATATGGAGATAGATTCCAGTTTGAAATCTGATATATCAGTGCCCTTTCAGTCCACATACAACCTGTTGAATCTACAATCACCAAAAGGCAAAAGAAGTAAGCAATGGGAAGCAGCAGGGTATTGGGCTGCTGCTCTCACACAGAAATTTTTCAAGTGATACCTGTTTTCTTCCGTACTAGCTTATAAACACAGCATTAAAAAAGCACACAGAGAACAAAAACAGGCATTAGTTCTATCAGAGAAACAAAGAAACATGTCCAAAATAAAAGATTCCATGTAGAATTCTACAATCCTTAACTCTTAACAGCCAAGATTCAGATGGGAAATCTGGAAGTTAATGTCAACTCAAATTGGTCCTGAATATAAGCTGATTTTAGAGTACACAGAGCATATGGTTTCTAGGGCAGGGAACTCCATTTTAAATCATGGTGCTTTGGGATTGTCAATATAACTTGACTAACTGTTTTCTGAAAGGGAATGAGATGTTCTAAATGTATTTCACCACTTAAAAGTCCAGGAGGCCATTAAAACAACAAGACAAAACACACTTTAGTAAGTCTGTTCAGCATCCCCCAAGACAGCTCTATGGTTTTCTATAGATCTCTTTTTCTACTCTTGTGTCTTTTTGAGAAAATAGGATCCCATCATCTCTTTATCTCTCCCTAAGAAAAGGGTTTTCTAGTGACCAGTTTTGCTTAAGGAGTGCGATTCCCTAACCCTTTCAACTGGAAGGGCAGACAGGATGTTAAAGTAACAGAAGGGAAACTTTCTCCCTCTTAACTGGCAGCTCTAAGATGGAAAGGGCACTTGAAGCTTTGGGATCTTTTCTGGATTATGCTTTGGAAATATGAAATAACTTATTTGGTAGCACCTGAACTACATTTGATGTGCCTTTTTTCCCCCCAGCTAGACTTTGTATCTCCATTGTGCAGAGTAATAAGCTGAAGGAAGGACAGAATAACTAACTTGCTCAACACCATTTAGTGAATTAACTAGGACAGAATTTAAAACATTGCACTTTTCCTACCTCCTGAAGGAGTTATGTACTGTCAAGTGGTTACTCTGGAGGTGTTTGCAGCAAACTTATGGTTGTGTCATACTGCTCTTATCCCAAATTAAACTGTTTTGGTGGACACTTCTCAAATATCCACTTAATAGCATCTCCTTTGATGCAGACCGGCTGGTGCATGGCTGGATACATATGTACAGATAACGCTTTGGGTTGGCAGTGATCGCAGCATTCTTGCCAGCAGCATATAGTGTACCCATTTCATTTCTGTAGGCTCCTCCTGGTAGGTTAGGGAAAGCTCCAGGCTGGCATTCTGTGTGTACTTGGGTTCTGCTTTTAAAGCTCCTTACCCCATTCTAGTTTAAATTACATTTTGTTTATAATCTGAGATGCAGTTCCAGTCTACAGGCATATTCCCAAATAAGTGATTGTGGCCATGTCCAAAAAGCATAGCTTAGGTGACAAAACACAGGCAGGGAACTTGATGTAGTCAGATGAGCTGGTTAAGTTGTAGTTTCATGATACTTGACAAGCAGCTGGGAATTCCTGCCATTTATGATGAGATAAATCTGATTTCTTTGTGACAGTTAAGAAGGGAGTAAAAATCACACACTGACCATTCACAGAAAGTGGAAGACACTACTGGAAGATGTGATGAAATGAATGCTTTGTATAGGAACAGGATTTTGCAGATTTGGCACATGTTTTTAATTGGCAAAAACAAAACAAAACAAAAAAAACCTCCAAAGCTTTTTTTACCTGATGCACAAAGAATACTGTTCAAAGACTGTGACTGAAGATATTTTCAAGTGACAGTTCTGAAACTGCTATCCTCTGTAGGATACTGCCAATGCTGCTACTAACCCTAGTGCAGGCAGTATCCAGAACCAGCCTGGAGGGTTCAGTGTATGTTCTGGTATTGATCTGCAGGTTTCAATTTGCAAGGTCAGTCTTGCTCCCAAGATGGAAAGGGCTACAGCAGTAAAGCCAAAGCAAGTGCTTACAGAGCTGGTTTGGGCAATTCTGTCTTCTCCACTGCATTTCTTTCCATTCCAGCCTTGACTCTCTTTGCAATACAAGTAGAGAGCATTTTGGCACAATCAGTGCAAAAATCAGAGTCAAACCTCCAGGTACTAAAAACTTACTGGCCCTATAATCAGCAGTACCCGTGGCTAATGAAGCCATGGTTCAGCTCAGTAGTGATTCAGTTTGACACATACACTTTCCAACCTCTCTACCCTTTTCTCCATCCCATCCCCGCCCCCCTCTCCCCCAGCCCTACCATTTCCCTCTCTCTGAAGCATTTCCACTTTTATTTTTCTGCTCAAGTTGTAGGGATAATTCATGCAAGTGCCAAAGCCCTATGTATAACTGTAAAAATTAAACAACATCTAGACTATTTTACAGTCAAGAAAATAAAACTTGGCTTCTCTTTTCCCTCTCAGATTCCATGATTTGATGGAAGAGAAGAAAAGAAGAGTAAATTGGGAGGGCAAGTAGGTGCGGGGCAGGGAAGGGAATAAATCAATTTTCAAGTGCCTGGCTATTTAGTGCATTAAGAATTTTTGTGACATAGGAGGTGACCTTAGCTACAGAAGATGGATGCCTGCCCCACAGATAGGAAGCTCATCTTCTATCTGACCCCTCTTAAATATAGTCATTCTGTACATGAAAACCATAGGGAAGTAGCCCTTCAAGAAGCAGTCTAGGGGCTAGCAGGGAGTGCTAAAATTCAGTCCAGTGAAACCAAAACACCCTAGTTCCCTCATGCTCTCCCCAAACCACCCCAACCCCTAGGCCTGAACTGTGATTTCAGGAGCAGCTGATCCTTGGGTGTACTAAATAAAAAGGGCTAAAACGCTTGCCACACAATTAAAACAAAACCATAAAAGCAAAATTAAAATTAAAATGTGCTTTCAAAATGTGGAATGAAGTCAAATAAATACATCTGATTCTTTTTTCTTTTTTTTCAAATGCCTAAATACATTTTTTTATATCCTACACCCAAAGCTCTGTACATTTGGTTTTTGTTCTGAAATCAAGATGAATTTCCGATAGTGAGGGGAAGAAGATGAGAGAATGGACACTCCCTCACTGACAGACAAGTGCAGCTGCCATGCTGGGAACAAATGATTCCCGCTTTGAGCATACTGGGACATAGCTAGCACTCAGATGGTCCACAGGAAGATCCTCCGTCACACACTCTCTCCTAGTCCACTGTGGAGCCAGGACGTGGTGGGGCAAGGCTGAGGCTCAGGATCCAACCTTCAGCCACCAAGAAGAGCTGTGGCTTTAACTTTTATCTGGGAAGGAGCAAGACATGAGGAGACCAGAGTGAGTCAGGGGAAATGGTTCCCAGGACTTTAATAACATGCACTCTAATATTTACACACACACACACATGGCTCTGTATCAGAAAGTACAGGTGTACTCTGATGTCACTGTGCAACAAAGTCAATAAGGCATAACTAAATCCTACCATGATGTCATGAACCTTGCTATAATAGGCCTGCACAACTGTGGCCTGCTGGCTGCTTGCGGCACGCCAAAGGATTTCAAGGGGCCTGCAAACAACGTAGCAGGAAACTCTAAAACTACTTTTTTCACATGCCAAAGGCTTTTGGGCATGCCAGCGGGTCACAAGCAGTCTATGGGCAGAAGGTTGTGCAGGCCTATGCTAGAGGCCTGTTACAAATGGACAAACAAATGGACAACAAATGTTACAAATGGACAAAAACATTGTCTTGGTGATATATCTTTGCTGAACCAATTAACCTTATGGAGATATGCTAAATAACACATCATAACATCTACATTGGGTAAAGACACATGCAAAGGCATAGGGAAACCCTTTTGTAAACTCCTTGTTCACATAAAGAACACAGAAATGTTACAAAAGCCAAGGGAGACCCATTTTCTCTATCATTAGAAAACAGAGAATAATTAGTAAATCTTTCACTACTGTACTCATGATTTTCTAATCTACTATTTTTCTAATCCCTGGCTCTTGAAAAAGGTGAGAAGGAGAGATGTAATGACAGTAGAGCTGCTAACTGAAGAAAACATACGATCACATAAGAGCATGTAGATTTTACATACCTGAGTGCTCCTCTGTGAGGGCTGATCCAGCCAGCCTTTGGCAAAGAGTCAGGTAACTTTCCTCCACCTTCTGTAAAACACAACCCATATGATTTTCATCTGATTTTGAGGGTGAGGAGAGGGAAGACTAAGGAGAAATAAAGCGTGTTATGCAATAACAGTGCAAAACTGCTTTAGTATTTACTTATTTCACTTATATGCCTTCAAATAAGAACATTATCTTGTTTAGAAATTTTGCCTACGAAAAAGAACAACTTTCATTTCTCTTACAACCCTATGCTATGAATAATTTAGAAGCGATACATAAGAAAGATGGGTTAATCAGATAGCAAGAACAAGGGATGGCAGGTGGACAGCTAGAGCATTCCTGGTACCCCTACAAAGTCAAGAGAAAGTCCTATAGCACACTGGGCTGACCCCTGTGCCAAAATTTTGATAGAACATGGATAGAAGTTAAATAGGAATGGCAGGCATGGATGAGTAATCATGTGCATTATTGTTAGAGGGTACTCCTGAATCACTGAAATTACAGATCCATTTGAGTGTGCAAAAAAGGAAAAACAAACATATAAGATCCCCAACAAAGGTTTTTGTTAAGCTGCCTTATTAACTGTTTTATGTTGTATAACATGAGGTTCATCAGAATTAGTCTCCTTACAAATGAAATTTCAGACATTTCATCAGCTACAGGGCAACACTATATAACACTGCATAAAAATCAAGAAAATACATCCAAATGAAGTCAAAATATGATTAGACTGTCAAAATGCTAGAACATTCCTACCTTCCCCCTTTCCTCCCATAGCTATTTATTCTAGCTTACAGGTACAACATACCTATAATACATCTAGGCTCTTTAACATCTCTCTCTACCACAGACCAAGGTGGCATATACTAAAATGTGATCCAATTCCTCAAAAAACAAGGGTTTTCAAACCGTTATTAATCCTGTAATACACCAAACTTCCAAAAACATAAGTCAAAGTTGGCACAATCTCTTAGCTTGTAGAAACCATACAAAAAAGGACAATGAGAAAATGTATGGGATAAGGAGGTCGATTTAGCAAAATGGCAGTCTATTTATTCACCCCATACTCTGCCCCTTTACTACTAGGAATGAGTCTCTCAACTTTTGTTGAAACTAGCCTTTAAAATCTAAGATGACCTAGTGAACTTCTGTTCACTTGCCAAAATTCTCCTTCAATGCTGGGACTGTCAAAGGAAAAGGCTTTAGGCTCAGTCTAAATGCCACTAAAGCTTTCTTCATCCATCATAAGACTCAAAAAGCTAGTACCGCCACCACAATGTGTTACAAAACAAATAATAGGCAATAGCAAGTTATGGCTTTTCCTGGCCTAGATTTATAATAATATAGATATCACCTATCTTAGCATATCACTCAAATCTTCTCACATATCAGCCAAGAAAATCATATACATTCAGAACTTTTAACCTAGAAACATAACAAGAAAACAGACACAGAAGAATGTTTCCCATCCTTGTGATTTCACAACCTGAGAAGCCCAGCCGCCTGTCCTCTCCATGGACAAGGCGAGCACACGTATTCAGATTCTACCAGGTTTACTGACATCACTGTTTCATTCTTTCTTTGCTTCCATTCTGCAGCACTTGCCACTTAGAAGTAAGCATTAGGGATGCTGAAACAGGCTTTAAAAAAGCAGCAGTGGATACCTTTAAGTGTTCAAGGTCAGCCTCTATCTTCCGAATGTACTGCATGATTTGGCTGTGTGAGTCTGCAGTGGAAGAGGGACTCTGGGCACTGAAGCCAGACTCCTCCCCAGGTCCCCAGCGCTGCTGGACTAGGAATTCAGAGGTGAATGAAGAGCCCCCTCCATCAGACCGGGGATGGTGGAGAGGTTGCTGCTGGTGAGCCCAACCCACAGAAGGGAGGCCTGAACCAACTTCTTCCTCTGTAGAGCTCTCCTGCACTGTTTCAAAGCCATCAAGGATCAGAACGTTTCCTGTTGATGGAGCAAGAGAAGAAGTTACCACTACTTTCAACAGCTGACAAGTCAGAGAGCTGATATTGGGCAAGTCTATAAACACCCAAATACCCAAATTTAACCATGCCGCGGCTAGTACTATTTAACAATTTCAGGTACAATTAGAATTTTAAAATACTACACATTCTACACAAGTTAAGAAAATAATTCAATACTTTTTATCCATCCTTCTTGATACATGTATACCAGGACATCATCTACTCCAGATGAAGAAACAATATATTGTCATCAGAACTGGTTCATAATGAACTTGCCTGAGATCCGTAACTGAAGAGCATCCTCTTCCTTTCTTTCTGTCCCATCGCTTTCTGAAGGATTATCATCACTATGGGCTTCACGGGCATCAAAAAAGTGCTCTCCGCTGTCATCAGGACCCCCTTCTAGCTCTGTGCTAGACGGCTCTGGGGTCATGATCATGTGGTCCATGACTAAAACATTACTTGCCCTGCTATCTTGAGATGCCAGTTCCATATAATCCTGTGGAACTGGGGATTCAATTGAAGTCCTTGGGCTGTAATATGCAGCAATTTCGCCAGTTCCGGTTGGGAGGGGCATCTGTCCTTCAACAGGTTCTCTGGTCTTATTATTTTCAGAGTGGTCTAGGACATTTTGGATTGCACCTGGACTTTCTACCTGTACCCCCTGAGAGGCTGTCCTAAACCTGAGGAAATGCTGCCAGTCTTCATGAGTCCTCTTCTCAGTCAAACCTAGCTGCTGTACCAGCAACTGCTTCAACAGACCCACTAAAAGAAAAAAGAAAAAAAGGACATTCACCAGTTTCTATCAGGATTCAGTTGAGTGGCCAAGCCATTTCTAAATGCAAATCAATCAATAAGCACTTATTAACATCTAATAAACAAAAGAGTTTCTAATAACAGAAGTACCAAATGCTAAGGTAATTTTGTATATGCTTTGGTATTTAAAACACTGAAATAAACTGCCAAGTGCACCTATGGTGCATTTAAGTTTGGCCTTAGAGCCAGCAGATATCATTGAGTTGCATTATGGCACCTTCATGAACTTTCTACATGACCTGGGCAAGTTACCTAGATACTAGTGACTTAATTTCCTCTACTTTCTAGGTATACTGAGAAAATTAGGTTAAAAAACAAAAAAAGCATGAATTTTTTTGAGCTACTCAGAAATAGAGGCTATGTAAATACAAGGAGTCCTATTTTTTGGTAATTCTCTTGGAGTTCCTTAAGCACAGGTCTTACCATTCTGCCGCTCTGCTCAATCAGCTCAAGTGACTCCCTATTTCTTCTAAGATCAAAGGAAAACTCTCCTGTGATTTGAAGCCCTTTGTAACCTGGTTCTTCTGTATCTTTCCAAACCTATTAATTAATCCCCTTCATGAATTCTGATGTAGCCAAACTGACTTTCTTGCTGTTCTCTATACATGACATTCCATCTTCCATTTCTGTTCCTTTCGACAGACTAATCCTCCCTGCCTGGAATGCAGGGTACTCCTCCCTTACCTTTGCTAGTTTCCTTCAAAGTTCAGTTCAGAGGCTTCTTTCTCTCAGTCTTTTCCCAACGCCCCTGCCATCACTGCCTTCACTCCCCTCCCCATTAAATCACATTTATTTTGCATAGACTTCTCTGTATCCATGTTTTCTCTCCTATAGAAGGTAAGCTCCTTAACAATGAGAATATTCCATTTATGTCTTAGTATCTTCAGTGCTTGGAAAAATCTCTAGCACACAGCAAGCAATTAATAAATTGGCTGAATAGTAGAGGGTGTTAAATCAGAACATTCAAAATGCTAAGGACTTAATAACAGCTGTAACAATTCAAGAAAATAATTTTAGTTAGAATCAGATTTTTCCTATTAACTATAGTAAGCATATTACAAAAATTTTAGTTGATGATCTCTTTTCTTTCATCATATCTGAGTCCACAATTGTAAGAAAGTTGGCAATACAATATAGAGTCAGGTTTAATACTTTTTAAAATTTTGACTGAAAACTTATCACTTCGCTAGGTTACCTGGATACCTCAGAAGTGGATCACTGTATGTGCATATAAGTCATTTTCACAATGATTAGCTAGCTCTACGACACTCTCCTTGTACCATCCAATCAACCAACACGCATTTATTAAGTATCAGCAATGCTCCAGACACTATCCTCAGTCAGTAAGAGGGATACAAAGATGAAAATGAAACACTCCTTGCCTTTGAGGAGCTAACCTTCCATTGGGTGAGACCAAAAGAGATACAGAGTAAATTGGGGAGAATTAAGGAATTAAGAAAGGATTCATGTATTCTATATGACCTATGCAGCACAAACAAAAAAAAAAGGAACTACAAGTTGTAAAGGCAAAGAAGAAGTAAAATGCAGGGTGCATTCTCAGCATATGAGAGACAGGTAATGAAAGGTGCAGAGATGGAAGCTGGCATGTCATACAGGAGAAATGTAAGAAGATCAATCTGTGTGTAGAAGAGAATCATGCATAACATAGACCGGAAAGGGAGGATGGACCAAGTTGCAAAGGGTTTTAAAAGCTAAATAGAGGAGCTTATATTTCACCTTGGAGGCAAAAGAGATCCCTTGGAGTATAGTAAAAACAATTTTGGCAGGAAGGTAGTCTGGAGAAGAAAAAGACTTGTAACTTGAAGACCAATGAGAAGGCTACTGTAAGAGTCCAGGCAAAAATGTGAGAAAAGCCTAAACTAGGGTGGTAATAAAGAGAAGGGAACAGAGGTGAGAGATGTCAAGGAGGTGGGATCAACAGGATTTAACAATTGATATCAAGCAAGGAAGAGTGAGGAGTCAGTGACAATACTGAAGCTGAGAATCTAGATTGCCTTCAGTAGAAAGAGAGAATTCAGAAGGGAGATGGTCTTTTGGGGGAAAGAGAACTAGTGCAATTTTATTTCAATTTCAATGCTAAGTTTGAGATACCTATAATATATCCAGTTTGAAATATCCAAGAGGCAGATGGAAAAGAAATAGCTGTAGCTCAGGAAAAAGATGAGGGCTGGATAGATGTGGGAGTCGTCTGCATCAAGATGATAGTTATATCCTTGGAAGCTAATGAATGAGAGGACACAGTCTTGGGATACACCCACAGTTAGGAGTTATGATATCTGAGATGGATCAGAAAAGGAGACTGAGGAGATAAGTAGGAGAAGAACCGAGAGAGAGAAGTGTCACGAAAATCCAGAGAGTAGAGAGTATCCAGAAGTGTGGTCAAATGTCAAATGCTCCAGAGAGGTCAAGAAGGATAAGAATTAAGAAAAAGCTATGAGCTTTGGCAATAAAGAGATCACCAGCAATTTTAGAGAGAGAAGTTTCGGTTGAGGATTGAGGTTGAAAGCCACACTGCAAAAGGTGGAAAAGCATGAGAGAAGAGAGAGCGCAGAGGCAACATCTGTAAATAGCTTTTCTAGGAGTTTGGTTATGAAAGGGAGGCAAGATACAGACTGACAGGATAAGGAGATGCTAGGTATCAGGAAAGGAACTAGGTGAGAGTGACAAATTGAAGGAGGAAGCCGGGGGGAAGGGGAAGGAGGAAGGGAATGAGGGAGGGGGAAGGGGAGGGGAGAGGGAGAGAGACAGAGACAGAGACAGAGAGACAGAGAGACAGACAGACAGACAGACAGACAATATGAATTTGATGGAAAACACCAAAGGGGATGGAATCAAGGTCACTTGTAGAGGGGTTAGCTTTGGCTGAGATAAAAGGGCCACCTAATTATCACAGAATAAAGAAGAAGAGAGTGAGGCATGATATCAGAAGGTTGTACGATATAGCAGAGAGAAAAGGTCTCATGACAAATGTTCTCCATCAGTCAAGTCTGAGGTAAGGTTCTCAGATGAGAGGGTTGACAAAGTGGTGCTGTGGGAGGCTTGAGCAGAGAAGAGAAGTTTTGAACAGCCTCTGTGCAAAGAAGGATAGAGAATCAATTAAGGAGGAGGAAAGCAATTATCTTGTTGAGGTGAGAGACCAATGGAAATTAGATAGCATAAATCTGTAGTGGACATAGTCTGCTTAGGTGCCTGATTTCCTCAAATCCATTCAGAAGTATGTTAGCAGCAGCAGACAAGGCAAATATGGGAGTAATCTGAGATTTGGATTTGGCAAGGCAAGAATATTTTTACCTGTAAAAATATATTAAAAAGACTCCAAGCAAAATTGTCTTAATACCAGTAGTGAAAATATTTGATTCTAACATTGAAATGAACTTTTGAAAAACACTGATCATCACTTCATGCTAATCTGCAATGTGCAAAGAACACTTTAAATAAAGGACTCCAAAGAAAATTTCTCATGAAATACACCCAAACTCAATTATTATTTTGCTATTTAAAAAAATAACCTAAGGAATTTCCCTTGGGTGTTAAGAAGAAAAATGAAAATGCTCCACAATTTTCTTTGGTTCCAGTAATTTAGTCATGTAGTAGAAATTAACCAAAGGACAATATTTTTCTGGTTTTTTTTTTTAAAGACTGATTCTGGACATATACAAGAGTTTATTTTGCTTAACTGTACATTTTTTTAAAAAAATTTCCATGTTAGACATGTTGTAAAAGAAAAACACACACATACATATACAAGGAAAATAAAGAAAGTATAAAAAAGAAGCTTCCATCTGCACCCAGAGTCCATTAATTCTCTCTCTCTGGAGTGGACAGCATTTTTCATCAGGAGTCCTTTGGGACTATCTTGGATCACTGTATTATTGCTGAGAAAAGCTGAGTCATTCACTGCTGATCCTCGTACAATATTGCTGTTGCTATACAAAATGTTCTCTTTGTTCTGCTCACTTCACTTTGCAAGAGTTCACTGCAAATTTTCCCAGGTTTTTCTGAAATTATCCTGCTCATCATTTCTTATAGCACAATAGTATTCCATTACAATCATAATCCTCAACTTGTTCAGCCATTCCCCAATTGATGGGCATCCCTTCAATTTCCAATTCTTTGCCACCACAAAAAGAGCTGCTATAAATGTTTTTGATAGGTAGGTCCTTTTCCCTTTTATATAATCTCTTTGACAGACCTACTAATGGTATTGCTGGATCAAAGGGTATGCACAGTTTTATAGTCCTTGGGGCATAGTTTCTGTTCGCCAGAATGGTTGGACCAGTTCATAGCTCCATCACCAGTGCATTAGTGTCCCAATTTTTCCACATCCCCTCAGAATGTGTCATTTTCCTTTTCTGACATGTTAGCTAATCTGATAGGTGTGAGATGGTACCCCAGAATTGTTTCAATTTCATTTCTCCTAAGTGATTTAGAGCATTTTCTCATATAACTATTGATAGCTTTGATTTCTTCTCCTGAAAATTGCCTGTTTATATCCTTTGACCATTTATCAATTAGGGAATGGTTCATATTTTTATAAATTTGGCCGAGTTCCTTATATATTTGAAAAATGCAGCCAAAGGATAAGTTTTGATGAGTTCTGGTAAAACTACACTGTCAATGACAAAGGACATTTTCCTTAGTTTATTTTAAATTAAAAAAATTAAGAGTAAATTCTGAGCTGCAAAGTATATCTTGCCGTAACCTTTACAATGAGGAAGTTACCAGGAGCGTGTAAAAATATCCAGAAATTAGATAACAGGGAGAGGCTCAAAATAGATTTAATAGATTATACAAGGCTCCTGAGTTTTGAGTTAATCTTCTGTGTCCCTCCCAGGGACTAATTCTCACCATCTCCAAGATCTACTCTCAGTCCCCTGTTCTTCTACTCTTGAAATTCTCCTTCAGAGCTTCCAGTCACCCCAAGAGCTTTAACTGTTACTTCTACATGGATGATTCCCAAGTTTAAATCTCCAGACCTATTTTCTTCCACATACTGCAGTCCCACATCTCCAAATTCTTGGTAGACAGACATTTTCACATGGATATATTGCCACAATCTGAAGCTCAACATATATAAGATACAACTCAAGCTTCCCTCTTCCCTTTGTTGATGCTATTAATATCACTATCATTCTTTCTATCATTCAAAGGTAAAACATTGATGTCATCTTTGACTCCTCCCTTCCTCCCCTCTACCTTACCTCCATCTAGTCACCAAATTCTGTGGATTCTTCCCTTAGAGTACTGCTAAAATCTTCATTTCCATCACTGCTACCATCCAAGTTTGAGCTCTTCTAACCTTACATCGCAAGGCAATATCTTACTTACTATGACCTGCTGTTCTGATCTTTACTTGCTCAAATCCATCTTGCATATTGCCATCAACTTAATCTTCCTAAAATGCCACTGTCATAATATCATTTCTCTGCCCAAACACCTTTTGTTGCTCCTCTCTATCTATAGGCCTTGCATGATCTGGCCTCAATCTAATTCTTCTAATTTTATCAACTGTACTCATTTGCATGAATCCTCTACTTTAGTCAGACTAGTCTACTCCATTATCTCCCAATCAAGACTCATGCTTTTCTGCCTTCATGCCTATCCATTTTTCAAGCCACTGAACAAATTCTAACTACTCAATGATAACATCCCTTGTCACCTCAGCCCATGGCAATCTCTAAACTTTTCAGTTGTTAATGTCTCCATCATTTATTATATACTTGAAACATACTGTTGCTTACTGTCAAGTTTTGCTTTTAAGTCATAACAAACATAAGACTAAAGGATTTAGCATTAGAAGGGACTTTAGAGATCACCTAGTCCAACACCTTGATTTTGCAGATGAAGAAAGTGAGGCCCAGAGGAGCTAAGTAGCCTAAAGTCATCTAGGCAGTAAGAGCAGATCCAAGATCTAACTCTGAATCTAGCACTTTCAATTACACTATGCTGCCTTGTTATTTCAGTTAGACTGTTAAAATCTCTGAGAGCAGGGATTCTCTCTTATCCTCATGGTACAATGCCTTACACAAAGTATGTGACTGATTGACTGAATCACTTACAGTTCCTCAGTGCATCCAATGCCCACCGCTCTTCAGAGACAGGGAAATGTGGCTCTGGTATAGTACTCTGATAGTCCATTCCAGACTCTTTAGAGGTCTCTTCTGTTTGTTCCTTTTCAAACTGTCTTTCAGCCAGTAGATCATTGATCTCTGATTTCCCAGAGGTAACTGATGAAGGGGACTGAGGTTTTGACATTAAAGGAGTATCTGTTCCCATGTGTTTTTCTGCTCAATAGGGAATAAAAGGCATGATGTTTATAAACAGTAGGGCCCCAAATACCAAAGTAATGCCCTCACATGCTCCCCAAATGATAAAAGAAATTCTATATAACTTATGTTTCAGTATCTTAAACAGAAACTTAGCAAGAAGCAAAGAAAGCCATCCCTAGCAAAGTTTATAATTCTCAACCTAAAGAATTCAAATGGAATTTCAAGTGCATGGGCTATCCTGACAATCCTGCCATGTTAGATCCGTAGCCTAAATCTATGAACTACAGAGTTCTTCAAAGATTCCTTAAAAATTTAATAAGGTATATTGATCACATTTCTCTTGAGCTAACAGGAATAAGCTCACCTGGACTTTGAAGACTAGAGGTAGAAACACCACGTGACTCCTCCTTCAGCTTTGAAGCTTCTTCTTCATCACGCTCCCCTCTACAGAAAGATAAAGGCCATTTTTCATAACCATCAAGTACCTAATATCGCTGCACCAAAATGTACACAATACAAAATCATGGTAATCAAAAATCAAAGCAAAGACTCACTCGCAGGGGGTTGACTCTGGTAGTGGAATGGGCTTTGTGGACTGTTCCTTTACGGAGAGGGCCATCCTGCCAATCAAGTCCTGCCAGCTGCAGGAAGTTCCAAGAAGTTGTTGAGTAGGGATGGGAGTGGGGGAGTGGCCCAGGGGAGGAGGGAGGGGAAGAAGAGAAAAAATAAGAAGATGAGAAAAGCCACATCCAACACAACTTGGAAAAAGAAAGTAACTTTCAAATTTGCAAAGAAGAAATTTCTTATGTAGCAAAGTGCAGATGCCAAAGTCATATCTCAACAAAAAAACTAACAGTAATACAGTAATCTATTTAAAGGATCCACTAGAAACTTGAGACAATGTTATGAAAAGAAAATTTATGAAGAGATTAAATTTAATTCAACAAACATTTATTAAAGTAACTTAGTAAGCTTGTGGTGGGTGCTGAGAATACAAGGACAATAAAACAAAACAATCCCTGCCCCAGAAGAGGATAAACTTCCTCAAAGATTGGAGTGGGGAAGCTATTCAGTTTACAGTCAGTGTTTTTGTAGTCCAACTACTTCTAACCATTAAACTAATCAAGTTTGTGAAATATTGTGCTTTGAATCTAACAGAAAATATTAGGTTGAAAAATATAGTTGAGACTCTCACTTACACTGCCTTTTCAGAAACTGTCTGTGCCACCAATTCATAAATTTGGGCTCCATTATCTGACATAGAGATGACGAATAATGCTTTGTTATCTGGAAGAGAGTGAATAAAAAGTTATTCCATCATGGATCAAACAGAAATATTTGTGACCCCCAAGGGGATGTTGAGTACTGATATTATTGAATCAAGCATTGTATTCATTTTACATTATAGATGTGACTTTCCAACTTCAACTATTCTAAATTCTTAAATGTTCATTTATTTTACCTAAGACAAAAAAAGCTTACTACTCTTCATGTACATAATGGCACATGGTAGGAAAGCTCAGAGAATCTAGGTATCTCAAGTCTCTTACGACAGATATGTATATGTATATGTATATGTATATGTATATGTATATGTATTATTGCTTCACTTTACAAACAGGAAACAAAGCTCGTGAAGTTTCTCCAGGTTTACCCAAGGGCAGAATTTGAGGTCCCTTTTCCTAACTAGACAACGTGCTATTTCTAAAGTAACTTTATAATGAACCATAAGTTGTAGTTTAGTACTTGCCTGTCGCAACTTGTCGAACCAACACAGTATTCAATTTGATCACAGGGCTGAATGTGTGTTTGCTATCTGCTGTAGATGCTAGAATTTTACTATGACACCTCAACACCAGTCTATCATCCTGCTTTTGTAACAATACAAGGATGTCCTCCAGCAACAATGTGTATAGATCTACAAAAGAGAAGGTACCACACATTCATACCCAACTTTATGAGGGGAAAAAAGCAGTATGATGACATATGACACCCAATAATCAGTTTGCTTCCTTATAGTAGCCCAAATTCACATATCACTTTAAGAATTGCAAAGCATCTCAATCAATACATATTTCATAAGTACCTATGACACACCAGGCACTATGCTAAGCACTAGGGACACAAAAAGAGGAATCACAAGGAGCTCACAATCTAATGGGGGACTCACATTCTAATATATTATTTCACTTAAGCCTCAAAACAACCCAGTAAAGTCAGCAGTACAGGTTTCATTATCCCCACTTGAAACATGGATAAAGATTAAATGACTTGCCCACAGTCAGTCATTAAGTGTTAGAGGCAGGATTCAAATTCAAATCCTCCTGACTCTGTGTCCAGAACTTTTAACTACCTATGTTAAACTTCCGTTGCTTACAAATGAAATGCTTACAATTACTTTTTTTAAAATAGTACTTGGGTAGAGATATAATCAGATCATGACAAAGCCAATTGCTATCTCCAGGATGATATTCATATTAAATGTTATATAAATGTTAGCTATTAGTTTTGTGCTTAGCACATAGTGCCTGGCACATAGTAAGCACTATATGACACATTTCAAAACTAACCAAAACAAATAAGCGAAAAAACAACCCTTAAAAAACAGATCTTCAGGGGCAGCTAGGCAGTGCAGTAGATAGAGCACCAGCCTTGAAGTCAGGAAGACCTGAGTTCAAACCCGGCCTCAGACCAAACACTTGACACTTAATAGCTGTGTGACCCTGAGCAAGTCACTTAACCCCAACTGCCTTAAAAAAAAGAGAGAGAGAAAAAAACAGATCTTCACATTTACAAGTTGTTCATGGTAGCACTGCAATTTGACATTACTTGAAAGCATGAAAAACAAGCCTCTTCTCCTCAAGGGAATTTCACCTTCCTCTCAATTCCACTTCTACATTCCCTTTCTCCCTAGTGGGAAAAAAAGGAAAAAACAACTGTAAAAAGACATCCAACCTACCAATAGTCTTATCTCTATTCACCTTCCATACCAATGGTCCTTCGTGAATCATCTTCCTCTTTGTTAAATCCAAATTCTGTCAAAATGAAAAAAGCAAACACAAGTGACTCCCTGAGTGAGATAACTTTGCCAAAACTTTTACCTTCATCATTACCATCATCAATGCAATAAGTATATTTGTTATTTAAATTCAAACTATTCATACAGAGCAGGCATTATTCTTCCTAAATTATCTGAACAAGGGATAAAATACAGAGACAGAGTAATTAAAATAAAATGATACAAAGGAACAGAGATACCTCAGAAAAGCAATTGCAAGACCTGTTTCCTCAATCTTATTATTATCATGAGCTAACTACTTCACCCAGTCACCAGATCTTGAATATATATACTTGGGCCCATAAGGATCATTGCTCATATTCAGTCTTAAAAGCCTAGATGACCAAGAAGCTTCAAATATTACCAATTATTAACATAAAAATTCTCTTTCTGTCATTCATTTAGCCACAAAAGAAGAGTGTTAGGACAATAAAAAGAGAGTAAACATATTAAAACATGCTTATCTGTGAAAAGTTATACCACACAATGAAGTCTGTTTTAAATATCTATTCAAGAGATCTACCTAAACTGGCTACATAGTAAGGGTAGCATTTTTAATAAAATTATATCTTTAGGGATACTCAAAAGTAGTCATGAAGAAATAATACTACCAGAAGTACAGTATTTAGTATAGGTTTTACCATTGTTTACTGTCACAATTATAGAAGTTGAGCTTTTCTGTGCTTTAGAACTTTAAGGAAAGACTATTAAAATATCTTGTTCAACCCAATAATCTGGGAAATCCATTCAGTAAACAGCACTTCTGCACAAACTACAGAACAAATTTTTTTTAGAAATTCAAGTATAATTAGGATTTCTGAGCTTTTGGAAGTTTCTTCCACCCTGATGGGCAAAAGAGTAGAGAGTACCATACAAACATTTCTCTAAATGAGCTACCATTGCAATATGGTACAGAGGTTTAAAGGAACATCAAAAATACAAACGTGCACAATATGTCATGTCTTCTTTACGTGATCATAAACTCTAACAAAGTTTGGTTACCTATCACTCTTCTGTTAAACTGAACTCTATGAAAACTATTAAGACCATTAGACCTCTCTCACCCTGAGTTCTTCAACATTTGGATACTCTGACAGCTTCAAGTTAGATGTATCAAGGCGACGCTGGTAATCTTCTAAGCGCTGGAAATGAGATAACATGAAGCCAGGGTTATTGCTCTGGTGAAGTGATGCTCAAATAGTATTGTGACCTGTTGCTGTACCAAGGCACAATGACCTTGATATACCAGTTACAGAAATAAAGTCTTTTCCTGTAACTAAAACAGCTGGTATTTCAGGTATATCTGTTTCTCTTTTACCAGTCCCACCTTTTCCTCCCCTTGCTGTCTTTATAGTTAGGTGTTTTTTGCTCTTTACCTGTTTGTTCTCTGCCTCCTTGACAGCTTGATTCACATAATTTAGGATTTGACGACAGTGATCTGCTGCTTTTTTCACCTTTTCTCTTTCCTTTGGCCGTTCTGAAATTGGGCAACATAGAAAAAAGCAAAACGGTAGTAATTTGATGAGGAGATGAAAAATGGAATTTGATTCCAATACATTAAATCAATGCTCCAATATTTTTTTTCCTATCTAGTTGAAAAATAATTTATTTATAAGTTCAAAAATGTCATGACAGTCTTGCTCAATGACAAGTCACTAAACAGGTTTGAAAACATTTTGCTTGGCAGTAAAGCTATAAAAACAGTACAACAAAATACTTCTGCTAACAGCACTATTTTAAACAATAAAGAGTCAGGGTATAGAGCTCTATATGTAAAGAATCATATTTATTTTAAGATGTAATTGTTTGAAGAGTGCTATGAATCCAAATAATTCCATAAAAAGTATTTCATTGAATGTGAAATCAAGTTTAAACAGAGTAAAAAGTGGTCTACAAAATTCACATCATTAAAAAGAAATTCAATGAAAGGTATATGAATGTTACACTCTTGCTGAGAATTTAAGGGATGCTAAAATCAATTATCAAAGTTATAATTCCCCAGACAACTATAATCCAGTCACATAAAATTCAATGGAATTTTTAGTAAGACAAAATCCTACTTGTACAATAAGGAGTAAGCTATTGTTTCTAGGAAGAACTATAATTTTCAATTTCCTGATTTGTATATTCAAATTTTGAGATATAACATTAGATGAGCAAAAGCTTAGTTGCGCTAAATTATTTAAAAAGCTACAAGCACATGACCCTAAAGGAGGACTGAAGAAAACAGACTTTGTTTCACTTTTCACTAAAGGCAAGTCAGTACTACACTAATACAGTAAGTACTTTATGCATCTCTGTAAGGACTGAACAGAATCAAAGAGCCATACATAGGCAACTGAACCTAGAAGTACTCTTAAAAAGAACATTTAGTCCAATGTTTCACAATTACCAGGGCTTGGCAAATTTCCACCAATTCATTAAACATTTACTAACAAAAGACTGTTACTTCTTAAAAACAGACTCAAAAAGCTATAAAAAACTTTTTTTTCAGCAATTTTCTCTGTCTTTCCTTTCCAATCCCTAGCTTTCTCTACTCTAAGATTCCAACCTCTGCCCTTGAGGTATTTGAAATTGCCCAGGAGGGTCCTCAGTAGATAATTCAAACATATTACCGGTCTGATGTATAGTTTAGGAAATGATGATCTTATCAACTGTCTCCTCAGGACCTCCCTCTTCTCCAACATAATTTATACAAATTTATACAAAAGACAAAATTTCCTCTGACCCTGGTATAGCACGTACTACACAATACCAGCACATGCCATTTTAAAGAGGCTACAAAGTAAATTAAGTAATATCTTGAATCCTGCCATATCATTTGGTCAGACAGTCAGTCAATAAATACTTATTAAGTGCCTTCTATACGCCAAGCACTACGCTTAGGACTGGGGATACAAAAGAGGCAAAAAATAGTCCCTGCCCTCAAAGAGCTTACAGTCTAATGGTGGGGAAAAGCAAGCAAGTAAATTAAGTACAAACAAGCTATATACATGGTAAACAGGAAATAATTAAGAAAGAGAAGGCACTAGAATTAAGAGGGGTTATGAAAGGTTTCCTGAAGAACAGAGGTGTCAGACTCATAGCACTCCCAAATACCTGCAAAACTTCCAGAACCAAAATAAAATGTAATTGGAAAATGCTTAACAAAATAAATAAAAATATAATACATCATAGATAATATTAATTTGTGGTTTTCCAAGTCAATATGCAACCCACAGGGACTGTTTCTATTTGAGTTTGATACCATGGATGTAAAAGATGGGCTTTTAGCTGGTATTTGAAGGAAGCCAGGGAAGCCGGGAGGCAGAGCTGAGGAAGAGAATTCTAGGCATGGAGGATAGCCAGAGTAAATATCCAGAGCCAACAAATGGAGTGCCTTGTGTGAGCAACAGCCAGGAGGCCAGTGTCACTGGATCAAAGAGTATGTGTTGGGGAATAAGGTGTAAAAAGACTGAAAAGATAGGAGGGGGCTAGTTTATGAAGGACTTTGAATACCAACAGAGCCTCTTGTATTTTGATCCTTAAGGTGATAGGGAATCTCCGGAGTTGACTGAGTTAGGGGTGGGGTGAGGGGTGGAGGGTGACATTGTGAGATATGCACTTCAAATGGCCAGGGAGAGAACTGAGGGGTCAAAGAATTAGAGATCAGGGAATGGATGAAAAGTAGGTTTTGATAAGACAAAGCAGAGAGAAAAGAAGAGAAAGTAGTTAGTGGAGGGGAGATGGCCTGGGAGAGAACTGAGGGGTCAAAGGATTAGAGGACTTGGTATGAGGTTTGGTAAGGGAAAACAGAAGGAAAATAAGTCTGCAGATAAGGGCACCCCCCCTTATCTATGTTAGATTAATAGGAGGTAGTATTTTATGACTTTTTCCATTTAAGTGGGAATACTATACCTGTGTACTTAGCAATATTATCCAGCAGAAGGGGATATTTAGTGAGCCTCTGCATTTGGGTAGGAATAATATCCTTTAGCTGCAGTCGACGGCACAGTGGATTACTCTCAGCATCCTAAAATTGAAGAGTATAAAATTAAACTGAAATTGTCATTTATATTAAAGGTGTAATTACCTGAACATGTACAATCTACCTATTCATAATATATATGTATATATGTGTATGTGTGTGTGTGTGTACCCACATTTCCAGTAATAAAGGCAATAAATGCCAAGATTTATCATTAACACTTCACAAACCTATTATGTCTTTAATCAAATACAGGAAGAATATGATCACTAAACTATTAAACCAATTGCTTCCTTCCCACATTCCAGATACCTGTTATCATTTGTAATAAATTGAAGTCACTGCTTTCTAGAGACACTATCAATTTCATATTAAAAAATTTTAAATTATATGCCATTTTCCAAAATCAAACTATTATTTTACGATGCTTGACATTCCCTATGATAAATTAGTGAACTAATGTGGTATTTTTTCATTGAAATGGGCACAGCACACAATGCATCTATATTATTCTCTTTCTCAAAGCATGTGCCTGTAATTGTGTTTTCTTGAGTCAGACTTTTGTTCTACTACTTTCACCCTAGTATCCTAACAGAGGCAAACTATCTCCTGATCATACACCAATAGCACTGCTGAACATCTGTGGCAGGTGTCTTCATCGTGATATTAAATACTCTTTTTATCAAAGTATTATCAACCACTTCACAATGTTAATAGTCTACCCTCCAGAAATGACTTAATGGAGATAATCTAGGGCTGGAAATAATCTTGATGTTAAGACCAATGCCAGACACAATTCTATTAAGTGATTTAATCTTAATTATACTCCTAGTTTATCATAGCTTTGTTAAGAGCCAGGACTGGCACTAGCTCTTACTGCTGACTCAGCAACTCAATTCACCTGCACAAAAGTCTGGAATCGAGAGTCCTTTTTCTGACGAGACTTGATCATTTCCAGGGCAAAAGGCTGGTTACTACAAAAGGTGGCAGCTGCATGTTTCAACTTCTCCTCTCCTGCTCCACTGAACTGTGCCAAGAATGTAAAAAAAACAATAGAGAAAGGGATAATAGACAACACAACACATGGCAAGATGATGAATAACTAAAGTACCTTTTCAATGGAAGTATTTTCAAGTGATAATAGATGTAGATTAGCTACTTATTTACATAGGGAGAGGAGAGAAACTTTCACCCATTAAAAATAATATCCTTTCCATTCCACTAATATAATCATATCTTTTCTCATCATCTAAGGTCTTGATGTTAGAAGATCAATTTGTTAATCAAGAAATATTTATTTACAGAAATTCATAGATTATTAGAGTTGAAAGGGACTTCAATGATCACCTCCATTTAACCCTATCACCTTAAAGGTAAGGAGACCCAAGTCGAGAGTGGTTTAAGTGACCTGTCCAAGATCTTGCTTGACAGCCCCCTTTCTGTCAATGACACATAACTAAAATGCACAGAAAAGCTACTTCTTCATTAGCATGGGACACCAAGTGCACTGCTGTTCTGAAAAAGAAGATGAAGCATGAATGTAAGGTGACAAAATTTTAATTTTCCTAGGTATTAACACCATTGTTAACTAATCTTCTTTGTAAAATTTCAGGTGTCCTTCGCTGGGTATTCATCCACATCAGGTCCCCTAACACTGCATCTCCCCCAAAATTCTGTTCTTCTTTCTTCCCTCTAGACTCTCTCTTGGTAACCTCATCAGTTTGCATGGACTAATTATTATCTTGATGAAGATGACTCCCAGATAAACAAATTCTGCTGCCTTCTCTCCCCTAATCTCACTATCTTTCTTTTTTTCCTTTTTTTTGGCGAAGCAATGGGGGTTAAGTGCCTTGCCCAGAGTCACACAGCTAGTAAGTGTTATGTGTCTGAGGCCAAATTTGAACTCAGGTTTTCCTGACTTCAGGCCCAGTTCTCTATCCACTATGCCACTCAGCTGCCCCACTGTCTTTCCCCTAAATCCTTCCCTCTTCCAAACTTTCCTTTTAGACTCCACTCAAGTACTACCTTCTGCATGACGCCTTTCTTGATCCTCATCTTCTTGTCTCCCACTGCTGCCTTGCTCTCTAAGGTTACCTTGTATTAGCTTTACATATGTTTTGCATATACCTATATATGTGCATTTTGTCTCCCTTGTTAAAATACAAGTTGTTTGAGGGAAGAGGCCATTATCTTTTTGTCTCATTGGGGTAGCTGGTGGTGCTGTGGATAGAGAACTGGGCCTGAAGTCAGGAAAACTGAGTTCAAATTTGGTCTCAGACACTTACTAGCTGCATAGCCTTGAGCTCATTTAAACTCTATCTGCCTCAGTCTCCTCACTATAAAACAGGGATAATAATAGCAACTATTTCATAGGGTTGTTGTGAGGATCAAAAGGGATAATATTTGTAAAATGCTTAGCACAGTGCCTGGCACATAGCATATGTAATATAAATGCCTATTTTCCCAACCTCCATCCTTACCCACCCTCATTTTATTCCTGGCACCTAGCACAGAGCTTGAAAAACAGGAGATGCTTAATAAATGCTTGTTAGTTGACTGATATTGCTACTGCCTTCCCTACATTTTAAATAGGGTGAAATTATCTTCATTTTTCAATTGCTGGGATAGTGCGAATATATCAACATAAATACTCTAGATATATATACAGGTTTTGATGGAATGTAGGAATTAGAGTCATGCAGCTGTTATACAATTTTAGCCAACCTCTTCCATTTTACACTATTAGAAGATAAATAACTTATCTCTTTAAATAAATGAAAAAGAGCTCTCAGTTTGAGCACTCAATGTGACACAACCAACAGAGTTCAGGTTTATAAAGTGTGGCAGTTTGCATATTTTAGGAAAGGTTATATTTACTTAACTTCCATTCTGATTACAAATCAACTGGTTCTAGAAATATTCAAAGTAAAAATCTTTACCCAGATCAATAAATCTTCTCCAATCTCATCAATTACAGAAGTCTCATTCCTCTTTCGAACAGCTTTCATTTGTTCATTCAACCCAACTTAAAAAAAGCAAGAGGAAAAAAAATAATTCTCAACTTAATCATAAGTTTAAATTTCAACAAATATTTATTAAAGGTCTAATAAGTTCTCAGCTACATTCTAGAAGAGACAACAATTAAATAAGAAAAGATATTTTCCCTCATAGAGCACACAATATAGTGTACATTTGGGGGAAGCAGAAGAATGTTAATGAAATACACACACACAAAATTATAATCTATACAGCAAGTAGGTAAGAGAGGTACAAACCAAGTGCTTTGTGAGGTCTGAAGGGGGAAAGATCATTACTGAGTTGGAGAGGAGGGAGATTGGGGAAGTTTTCATGAGATAGTCTTCTGAGCTGGGTCTTAAAGGATGGTTAGGATTTCATAGATTGGGGGAATGTGGGGAGAGAAACAGCATTATTTCATGTAGAGGCAACAGCATGAAAAATGGGTCTACATAGCATGGACAAACTAAATGGTTAGTAGTGCACTTTAGCTACAATGTAGTACATATAAAGGGGAGTAGCAAAAGGTAATGATAGAAAAGTAGAGAGTTGCCAGGTTTTGGAGGGCCAGGCTAAGAAGTTTTAACTTTCTTCTGTTAAAGTTAAAATTTAACTTTGTAAATAGGAAATGGAGAAGTTATGAAGCATTTTGAGCAGAAGATGTGATCAGGTTTGCAAATAAGTAAGATTAGTATGGCAGCAGTAGAAAGGACGGAATGAAAAGAGATGATACACCCGGGAGCACGTGAGTAGATAATGATAAGGGTCTGTACTAGGGTGGTAATAGGGGGAACAGGGTGAAGAAAGTGAACTGAAAGAACGTGACAACTAACTAGCTGGCTGAGAAGGGTGAAAAGCCGAAGTCACACCAAAACCAAGCTTTTGAACATAGTTGGATGGTGGTACCACTAACAAAGATAACAGAAACAAATGTTGGGGAAATAAACTAAGTTTAGCTTTATATACATATGTTGGTTTCTGGTATAAGACGGATATACAAGTGGAAGCATCTTGTTTACAGGCTGAAATATAAGATTCAAGAGAAAGATATAAATTTGGGAGTGATTTGCATAGAGGTTATTAGTTGAAGCCACTATGATAAGATGGATCACTAAAGGATACAGTGTAGGAGAACAGATAAGAGGACTGAAAACAGAATTTTGGAAACATATTAACATTAGATTTATTTCACCTTGGATTTTCAGAGTAGCTTCTCCTCTTTTAAAACAGAATCTGCATATTAAGTTACAAACCTAGTCATTAATAAGCACTTAAGGAATATAATGTTAGGTATAAAGTCCACAGTAAAATATTCTTCCTAGAAACTTCAATGTTAACAGATAGGAATTTAACCAAAAGGACACACGGTTCAAATCAGAAGTTTTCTCTTTATAGATCTGCTCTTGTTTTTTTTCAGGCATCATTTTCCTACGTTTCACACCCTGTGCCCCGGGGCTGCAGTGATCAAGCTCAGTGTTAGTCTCTCTTACTGTGAAGCTGAAGAATCTCTTCCAGGTTGGAGAAGATTCTTCTCAGTTCTGATGACGACAAAATCCCCTCTCGGGACACTCGCTGGTAGAACACCTGATCTAGAACTTTCAGTGTGCGGACATGAGCTCGTTCAGTGTAGAACAACTCTGCACAGAAAAGAAGGAGTGATTCCAGTCAAGAAAAGGTCTTATGATGTCAAGCAAGGTCTCTAACTGGCAGAAGCCACAGCTCAGGAAGGATGGAGTTACAGAATACATAATTCAGTTTAGAGAGGATGTGGTATTACAATCTCTGTTCTCAACAGCTTAACTCTAAGGAAGTGTTTCAGCTGTTTATTCACACTGGCTCAGGTAAATACTTATTTGATGTCACAGGTCAAACGTCAGAAGACCTGAGCTGACTGTTCCCTCTGTCTCACATGATCTAGGTGACTGTGGGGAAGTCATTTAACCTTTCTGAGCCTCAGTCTCCCCATCTGCAAGCTAGGATGCTGCAAGGAGTACTTTAATCATAATCTACCACTTATTGGCTGTGACATTAGGTAAAGGACTTCACCTTTCTGAGACCCAGTTTCCTGATGTTGTATTAAATTGGATAATGTATAGAAAACATTTATTAAACTTTAAAATAATAAATAATCATTATACTATAATCTATAATCTAAAGATGGAAATTATAATACCTCCCCTGCCAACCCTGAAAGAGTTGCTCTAAGGATCAAATGGAATCATGCATATGAAAGAAATACCTTATATAATAATCAGGTTAGGTAAGGCAGCTAGGGGGCACAATGGCACTAGGTCCAAAGTCAGAAGACTCATCTTCCTGAGCCCAAATCTGGCCTCAGACACTTCCTAGCTGTGTGACACTGGGAAGTCATTTAATCCTATTTGCCTCAGTTTCCTCATCTTCAAATGAGTTAGAGAAGGAAATGGCAAACCATTTCCAAGAAAACCCCAAATGTGGTCACCAAGAGTCAGACACAACTGAAAAAAATGACTGAACAACAAAAAATATAAGATACTAGAGTACTGACAATTAGGGAGAGAGAAAAACTGGACCTGTGACTTCACTGTTGTGGGCAACTCTTAGGTGAGGAAACTAACTCTGCCAAGTAAAGTTGATACCTTTTCTGCAACTTGTAATCTTAGAGAACTGCACAAGGGATTAAGTGACTTGACCACAGTCCCACATACATGATCTGAGCCTAGGGAGGCTAGACTTTAGGTCAGGTTTTCCTGGCTTTTAGGCCAGATATCTCTTCCCTTAACCACAACACCTCTCCTACTGATAAGAAGGAAGCATTTGTCATTTGTACAGCACCATTCTGACCTTCTGAACTTTTAAGCTAATAATAATCACTGACACTTACCATAATTAACTTTTTAACAGAACACTATTACTTTATCAAAGCTTTAGCACCATAAACGTATAGGTTTTGCCAGCAAACTTAAGTCTCATAATTATTATGGTTAAAAGACTATATACTATAGTTAGAAGATCTATGATTTTATCACATCAGGTGCCCACTGGTGAACATCTCTGCATGCTTAAGTAGATGGTCTTCACTAACTGCTTTGACATAATAGAAAAAGTTATTACCTAAGGGTCAACCCCAGGT